>NC_073695.1:240560588-240655588 GCF_029784165.1 Wyeomyia smithii | reverse complement strand
CTTTAAACTTTAAACTTTAAACCTTAAACTTTAAACTTTAAACTTTTTCACTTTTAACTTTTTACTTTTTACTCTTTACTTTTTACTTTTTACTTTTTACTTTTTACTTTTTACTTTTTACTTTTTACTTTTTCTTTTCACCTTCTACTTTTTACACACTGCAACGACGACGAACAATTCAACAAGCGTTATTAATTGGAAAGCTTCTTAACGGAGAAATCGACTCACCCTGGTTGCTTTCGATTCTAAATTTGCGAGCACCGCAGAGAACGTTGCGCAACGATGCGTTGCTTGTGCCTAGGTTCCATCGAACATCTTTTGGGTATAACGAACCAGTCACTGAGTGCATTCGTGCCTTTTCAATAGTAAAAAACTTATTTTTATTCAACGAACCCAGCCATAGATTTAAAAATAGGCTATTTAGATCGAATTTGTTGTAAATTAGGTTTTAATTCATTAAGACTAAGTATCAGATGAGTTTTAAGTACAAATACAAATACAAATACTTTTTACATTTTACTTTTTACTTCTTACTTTTTACTTTTTACTTTTTACTTTTTACTTTTAACTTTTTACTTTTAACTTTTTACTTTTTACTTTTTACTTTTTACTTTTTACTTTTTACTTTTTACTTTTAACTTTTAACTTTTAACTATTAACTTTTAACTTTTAACTCTTAGCTTTTTACTTTTTACTTTTTACTTTTTACTTTTTACGTTTTACTTTTTACTTTTTACTTTTTACTTTTTACTTTTTACTTTTTACTTTTTACTTTTTACTTTTTACTTTTTACTTTTTACTT
The DNA here is from genome assembly GCF_029784165.1 of Wyeomyia smithii. Classification (NCBI taxonomy): domain Eukaryota; kingdom Metazoa; phylum Arthropoda; class Insecta; order Diptera; family Culicidae; genus Wyeomyia; species Wyeomyia smithii. The sequence goes on along the minus strand of NC_073695.1, from coordinate 240,654,786 downwards.
TTTACTTTTAACTTTTTACTTTTAACTTTTTACTTTTAACTTTTTACTTTTACTTTTTACTTTTTACTTTTTACTTTTTACTTTTTACTTTTAACTTTTAACCTTTAACTTTTAACTTTTAGCTTTTTACTTTTTACTTTTTACTTTTTACTTTTTTTTTTTTACTTTTTACTTTTTACTTTTTACTTTTTACTTTCTACTTTTTTCTTTTTACTTTTTACTTTTTACTTTTTACTTTTCACTTTTTACTTTTTACTTTTTACTTTTTACTTTTTACTTTTTACTGTTTACTTTTTACTTTTTACTTTTTACTTTTTACTTTTTACTTTTTACTTTTTACTTTTTACTTTTTACTTTTTACTTTTTACTTTTTACTTTTTACTTTTTACTTTTTACTTTTTACTTTTTACTTTTTACTTTTTACTTTTTACTTTTTACTTTTTACTTTTTACTTTTTACTTTTTACTTTTTACTTTTTGCTTTTTACTTTTTACTTTTTACTTTTTACTTTTTACTTTTTACTTTTTACTTTTTACTTTTTACTTTTTACTTTTTACTTTTTACTTTTTACTTTTTACCTTTTACTTTTTACTTTTTACTTTTTACTTTTTACTTTTTACTTTTTACTTTTTACTTTTTACTTTTTACTTTTTACTTTTTACTTTTTACTTTTTACTTTTTAATTTTTACTTTTTACTTTTGACTTTTGACTTTTTACTTTTTACTTTTGACTTTTACTTTTTACTTTTTACTTTTTACTTTTTTACTTTTTACTTTTTACTTTTTACTTTTTACTTTTTACTTTTTACTCTTTACTTTTTACTTTTTACTTTTTACTTTTTACTTTTTACTTTTTACTTTTTACTTTTTACTTTTTACTTTTTACTTTTTACTTTTTACTTTTTACTTTTTACTTTTTACTTTTAACTTTTTACTTTTTACTTTTTACTTTTTAGTTTTTATTTTTTACTTTTTACTTTTTACTTTTTACTTTTTACTTTTTCCTTTTTACTTTTTACTTTTTACTTTTTACTTTTTACTTTTTACTTTTTACTTTTTACTTTTTACTTTTTACTTTTTACTTTTTACTTTTAACTTTTTATTTTTTACTTTTTACTTTTTACTTTTTACTTTTTACTTTTTACTTTTTACTTTTTACTTTTTACTTTTTACTTTTTACTTTTTACTTTTTACTTTTTACTTTTTACTTCTTACTTTTTACTTTTTACTTTATACTTTTTGCTTTTTACTTTTTACTTTTCACTTTTTACTTTTTACTTTTTACTTTTTACTTTTTACTTTTTACTTTTTACTTTTTACTTTTTACTTTTTACTTTTTACTTTTTACTTTTTACTTTTTACTTTTTACTTTTTACTTTTTACTTTTTACTTTTTACTTTTTACTTTTTACTTTTTACTTTTTACTTTTTACTTTTTCTTTTCACCTTCTACTTTTTACACACTGCAACGACGACGAACAATTCAACAAGCGTTATTAATTGGAAAGCTTCTTAACGGAGAAATCGACTCACCCTGGTTGCTTTCGATTCTAAATTTGCGAGCACCGCAGAGAACGTTGCGCAATGATGCGTTGCTTGTGCCTAGGTTCCATCGAACATCTTTTGGGTATAACGAACCAGTCACTGAGTGCATTCGTGCCTTTTCAATAGTAAAAAACTTATTTTTATTCAACGAACCCAGCCATAGATTTAAAAATAGGCTATTTAGATCGAATTTGTTGTAAATTAGGTTTTAATTCATTAAGACTAAGTATCAGATGAGTTTTAAGTACAAATACAAATACAAATACTTTTTACATTTTACTTTTTACTTCTTACTTTTTTTTTTACTTTTTACTTTTTACTTTTAACTTTTTACTTTTAACTTTTTACTTTTAACTTTTTACTTTTACTTTTTACTTTTTACTTTTTACTTTTTACTTTTAACTTTTAACCTTTAACTTTTAACTTTTAGCTTTTTACTTTTTACTTTTTACTTTTTACTTTTTACTTTTTACTTTTTACTTTTTACTTTTTACTTTTTACTTTTTACTTTCTACTTTTTTCTTTTTACTTTTTACTTTTTACTTTTCACTTTTTACTTTTTACTTTTTACTTTTTACTTTTTACTTTTTACTTTTTACTGTTTACTTTTTACTTATTACTTTTTACTTTTTTTTTTTACTTTTTACTTTTTACTTTTTACTTTTTACTTTTTACTTTTTACTTTTTACTTTTTACTTTTTACTTTTTACTTTTTACTTTTTACTTTTTACTTTTTACTTTTTACTTTTTGCTTTTTACTTTTTACTTTTTACTTTTTACTTTTTACTTTTTACTTTTTACTTTTTACTTTTTACTTTTTACTTTTTACTTTTTACTTTTTACTTTTTACTTTTTACTTTTTACTTTTTACCTTTTACTTTTTACTTTTTACTTTTTACTTTTTACTTTTTACTTTTTACTTTTTACTTTTTACTTTTTACTTTTTACTTTTTACTTTTTACTTTTTACTTTTTACTTTTTACTTTTTACTTTTTACTTTTTACTTTTTAATTTTTACTTTTTACTTTTGACTTTTGACTTTTTACTTTTTACTTTTGACTTTTACTTTTTACTTTTTACTTTTTATTTTTTACTTTTTACTTTTTACTTTTTACTTTTTACTTTTTACTTTTTACTCTTTACTTTTTACTTTTTACTTTTTACTTTTTACTTTTTACTTTTTACTTTTTACTTTTTACTTTTTACTTTTTACTTTTTACTTTTTACTTTTTATTTTTTATTTTTTACTTTTTACTTTTTACTTTTTACTTTTTACTTTTTACTTTTTACTTTTTACTTCTTACTTTTTACTTTTCACTTTTCACTCTTTATTTTTCTACTTATTACTATTTGCTTTTTATTTCTTCCCTTGCTCTTTAGATTGTGGCCAACTTTTCAAAATCCTATTTAGTGGTGGTTAAGTATGCAAGTTGATTATTTCGAACCACAAAATTACACCTCCCAAACACTATCTACCACTAAAAATTTTTGCCGACAGTTTTCTTAACCCAAAATCGGCTTCCGATGGAAGATAAGTTAAAAGCTTCCGACAGCGGTCACGGAGAAAAAAAACTTCCAACGAACCAACGACGTACGGGAAAACGTTACAGCAAACATTCTCCCGCACATTAAACCCTTAGACACATTCGGAAATGGTTTGCGGTGAAATTTTCCACCCGAAATCGGAAGAGACCAAAATGCCGGGTTCAATCCGCCAGTGAATCATAATAAATTTCCACTTCAATTTACGTGTTTGATTGGAGCGGCAAGTAGCACCCTTTTCTTTTCTTCCTTTTATTCGACATCTAGAACGTTCTTCATTTTACGTCCAGCTGAAGTTCACCTAATTTGGTGGAGTGCTAATCAACGCAAATGTGGTGAGTCCACCGAAAAGAAAATCGTATCAATCAAATTTATTCAAAATCGAATTGAATAAATTTCTCAAAAGGGACGCCCTATAAAAATTGGATTTCTTTTATTAAACTTTGTCGCCATTGTGGAAAAGGGGAGACCGACGGCAAACTTTCTTATCAATCGTTATCGTGATCAAGGCTCGCAGTCATTCGTTTTGTTTTTATTTACTTGCGTGCGTTTTCTCCCTTCCCGAATTTGCAGGCGGAATTCTCCGCTTGGTCTACCCAAACGGATACATTATTTCCCGAGTAATTTTTCTCATCAGACACGGTCCAATTGGTTAGACAAAGATCCCGCACCGACTTAGAGGCAATTTATCGTGCGCCATCGTGTGTACATTTAACGAAAGAAAAAGCAGCCAAAAAAACAACAACGAAATACAATCAAAATTCTTATCGTCACATCAGAAACGCATAAATTCCTCACATTCTGGTCCGTTCTACCAGAGTACCGACCAGGGTGAAGCAACTTCTTTATTTGAAGATTTCATCCCTCCCTGCGTTCGCACGTCATCCGACCGATTCTCCGCAGACGGAGGGTGGTGAATAAAATAAAAAATTCCAACCCTCCTTCGTGAATCAGCCCGAGATGAGTTGCAACTTTCTTTCGAACCGGCACCGCAAGGGAAAGGCAACGGAGTCCTCCCGGTTAGGTATTGTCTACCTGCCGGTTCCTGCTTGAATGAGCGATTTTCTCCTGTTGAAAGCGGCATGATTATGTATGTGATAGGAGCAACTTCACACCTCCTCCGGGGTTCGAGCAACTCGAGGGAGCTTTGGCAGTGTTGCAAGGTTAGTAGTTCCGTTCGCAACTGGAACCACTTCCATCGCCCAGCTGCAGGGCTGCTGCTGCCGCTTTCAACTCGCTGTGAGATGCTTTATTTAAATTGCTTCCTATTACCGCCAGGATCCATCCAAGATGACCCCACCTGCTGCCACTCGGAGAACGAACGAGAGCGCCAGCGAAGCAATTTGCAGCTTCCTTTCCAGCCCGAACGCAAATGTATTTATGATCATTTTTATTGAAAAATCCATATAAATAAAATGCTCGTGGTTGGTGGCGTACTTGCATGCGAATGTTTGAAACCGGCTGGTGAGGAGATGGAGGGAAAAAATAAAGATGGATAAACGGGACGGTAAGGAGTATAGATACGGGAGTGAGATATCCGTACCGAAAGATGATCAATGATGAGCCGTAGGGAGCAGCGGAGCCGTGGACGATGAAAGGAAACAGTTTTGTTTCCTTCTTCCGTCGGTGGCCCTGTGGAGAAAATTCACCAGCAGACACGGGCAGCATCAAAGAAACGGGAAAGAAAGGAGATATAAAAAAACCTGAACAAATTACATATGCATGACGATTACAATTTATTTTCGTTTATTATGATTACGTGTTAAAGGAAGTTGTGGAGAGATAGGGGGAGGAAAAAAGAAAACTTCACATCTGAAGATTATAGGATGAGAAGAAAAAAAAAACACGCAGACACACAGTGGCTCTCTTTGTGTTTCGTTGGGGATGCAAGCGCCGACAGCACGAGCGGAACAAGATAAATTGTTGTATGTATGTCATAAAAAAATGTTGAGTGGTCGGACGAATTTATGGAAATTTACATTCCTCTCCATCTCGGGATGCAACAAACGAACAAGTGTTTTTGTATTGATGAATTCATCATTAGAGAAGAAAGCATTGCAATTATCATTTAGCCTGACTTCATCAAAATAAAAAAAATATACATCTTTTCAACCCTCCTTGGGATGTACAATCAAAGTGGGGAAAACCGCTCATTGATTTAGTAACCATGGATCATTAATCCTACTGTGGGTCATGACAAAGTCCAACTGACGCCCGTACAGCGGTTCTGACTATCATAACTTTCGTCCTGAATTAATCCTAGCAGATTACGCATTATCACTGGACTGCTTTGGACATTCCAGGGGCTCCGTTGAGACACAATGATGACAAACGTGTGCCGCGCTGGGCAACACTGAAATTCATAGGAACGGCTAAAAATAAAGTAAGTTGCTTAGGTTAATACCCAATTTAAAACAAAACTAAAAATATTTTTTTACTCTAACTAAATTTTCGCTTTATATCTTCTTTAGTGAATAGCATAATCGTCATCATTATCAACATCATCATCATCATTAATACCATCACGATTGCCCGTTGTCAGTCGGTTGTTGAAAAGTGAAAAGATAGCCGAAAGCGAGACTGACAGCCGTAAACCATCGTCAAGTTCCGTTTTTCACCCGCAGATTATCGTTATTCTTTTTTCATTCACCGTCTGCACGGTCTACCACCGAGCGCCTCCATGGTGATGTGCACAGGTGGATGACGGATCGTTCGTCAGAAACGGCAAAAATCGACTTTATTGTTCAGCTTTTATCTGATTAATTAGAAACAGATTATGAGGATTCGTACTGTCTGGCTCGACCCACACGTCGTCACGTAGGATTCCTATCGCTATCATTCTTCCCCTTTGCGCTGGTAGCAAAAGTTTCCCCCCTAAAAAAAAGAAACCAAAATGGTGCCCCAGAGAAGTCGGCCAAGAACGAAACGAAGTGCTTGTACTAATCAAAAGTTTTAATTCGGAAATCCTCCCGCTTGATGCCGGAGGATCATCGAGAGATTATGTGTTTATTTTCGGGGCTCTTTTCGTACACTTAATTATGGATTCCGGATCATCTGTTGGCTGGTTCGGTTCCATTCAAACTGGTGGCGCAAGTTTCGCAACTCACTAACTATCAAACCAGCTGGGCTTCCGGGTGTTGCGTTCCTTCGCTCCGGTGATTATTCCCCCGGGGGAGATTCCAGTTGCTGATGAGGCTGACCGTGCATCGTGCGCCACCGGCTCGAAATAGCGAAAGAAACGTGGGGGTTGATATGGCGAAAGTTGTAAATTTATTTCCCCAAAGAGTTTATCTATCTCTGGATGGAAGCTACTTTTTTTGCGGAAAGAACAATTTGAACGATTTTCGATACGATTTCGATGGTTTTAGATTGCGTCAGAGGGAGCAAACAGACAAAAAGTCATACCAGAAGGGGAAAAGCCCATCATTCACGATTATTGGCAGCATTAATTAAAAGTAGCATTTTGCGGAGGAAAGCCATGATGTGACGAAATGGGCCCGACCAATCGAACCCCTTCCGGAAGCGGATGATGATGGATGCGTTTTTCTACAAGTCAAACCGAGCGCTCGACCGATAACAAAATGATAATTTCTTTACGCCGCAATCGTCGAAACTGAGTCTTGGTACTTTCGGCTTTGATCGACGGTGCGTCTAATCGAGATAATGTGATTTGGGAAGTTTTCGGCTTCTCATATCTGCTCTAAGGCTGGCCAAGGCCGAAGGATAACGAAGTGGAGAAAGTTTTTATCGCATTCAGTCGCCCTCGAATTGATACTGTATCAGATAGCGAGAGGGAAAGGGTTGACTTTTGCTGTCTTTGTGTATCACTGAGCATCTTCGGCCGGGAAGTTTGGCTGATTAATACGTCTCATTTGGTAAAGTAATTGAAGGCTGAAGATTGATGTGCGTAGCGGTAGGCGGATTGTCTTTTAGAAGGATAGGACTCTTGTTTAGTTATACAAACCGTTGTTTCAACTTTGATTTCATAAATTTTTGATCGTATGATCTTAAAATTATTTTGAGGTGATTTTAGCATTATGTTAAAATTATTCGACATAGAATTACGTTTAACCATGAAAAAATATGACGAAAAAATGCCATTTTCGAATACATAAAACTGTTAAATCTTAAAAGACCAATAACCTGAATAATATTTCAATTATTCCACAAATTAGTGGCATAATGATAGACCCATTTTTTTTTAGTAATATAGTAAAAAGTTGAGTCAAAATTCAACTGAAATAAGTAAACTTCGAATATTTTTCTACATCTTCCATAGGCTGCCGAAAAAAAATCGAATTCATTTCGTGATGGCAGTCACGAGAATGTAATGGTCAGAGCGAAGCACTCACTGTGATGTTGCACTTGAGTTTTTGACACAACCTCTTTGTTTTCAGGCGATTTCGCTTTTTAAACGAAGTGTATTGAATCGGAAGCCCAAATAAAGATGAAGAAAACCGAGAAACGTAAATTTATTGCGCTAATTGTTGCCCAAATGCGATAGGTTTAACCGGATTTTAAGCATATTTATTTATTTTAATATATCATATTTTATTAGGTGGTGCCGGTTTAGAATAGGAAACAATCGTTATCTTGTAAAACTTGCAGCTGAACCGGATATATTAATAAAGTCTTGAGTTTAAAATTGCAACAAAAAAGTTCATGTAACATAATGCGTAGTGTTATATCAAAAATCGAAATCTCCGAAAAAGTTTCATGGGGGTGGATTTCTGCATGAGTCGGCTTCTGGATAACCACTGTATATTGAAAATAACACCTTACATGATAATGATAAATGAGGATTTGCATCGAACAGGTCGTTTCTCAGTTTCAACCCTCTTCTGCTCTCTGAATATTATTGTTTGAACTTTTCAGTAATCGAAACTACAATTTCGACTTTCTTTTAGTATTTTTGCTCTGAAAAAAAAAACCTATTACTTGTCTACCCGACATGATCGTTCGGTGAAATTGTATGTGTAACAATGTTCGTTCCGAAAATCTCGAAAAACCATACCAAATCTGTTTGTCCCATCGATGATTTTCTACACATATTTGTCCCACTAGATTTTTTCTATTCTAATCGATCCCACTAATCACTTTTTCTCATATTCAACACTTGAGAAGTGCTACAGAGAAATAAAAACTTCTCCTTACAACCTTTGGCTACATTACGGGTGTCAGAAATTCGGTACCGAAAATCACTTTGCCTGATTATTAAAATGCGGTACGTTTATATTTTTATTCGGAATTCCTAAACTTCGTGTGCTACCATACCATCGTCCATCTGATACTTATTCAATTAACTAAACTCTCATCTTGACTATCATCACTTGCTTTCTTTATAACACGATTAGCGTGATCATTTTCGTGAAAAATAAACACCGTTGTATCCCCATAACGAACTTTATATTGGGAAACATCGAATGCAAGTGGTGGGACTGATATGCGTAGAAATAACCTATTGGAAGGCAAATTTCTCGGCATTATTGTCCTAGTGGGTATTTTTATGGAAAAGAGTGTCAAACCGCAAAACATTCAACAAGATTTATTTAAAACAGTCCATTGCAAGGTAGAACTGCTAAAAAATTTCTAAATCTTTGTTTTAAATCATGTGTAAAAAGACACTGCAAAAATGGAGTAAGCGAATTTGAAGTCATATTTTATATATTGGGTGACGTTTTAAATGGATGTCACCTTTTTTGTGTTGATTATACGAAAATAACACGTTTTTGATATAAATCTATCCAATTACTACCGAAAAAGAGCGACTTGGACTTTTGGCCAGCTTTTTGGCTCAAATACTCCTATGTGCGACGGTCGCTGCTGATACTGCTATTGGTTGCTTTGTTGGTTACTACTTGGTATCGATCACTTTTGGCAACGTGCGTGTGGAGATAACTAACTTCCTTAGTGCCGCTTACAGGGAGATACCTCGACACGAAACGGACACTAGCTCACCGGGGGTCTACAGAATGATGATGCGGATATTGGGAATTCCGCGTGTCTTCCGACGATGATGCCGGAAAATTCCGTTCGATGGGAGCACATTTACCTATTCAAAATTTTCTTGCACACATTTTTAAATACTTATTAATTTTTGTTTGAGCTGTTGATAGAATAGTTATAGAGTTAGGTAGGGAAACGTGCATGCCTGGTCGAAGAATTTCAGGTAGACATTAAAAAAGCCAAGAGAAATGGTTACTTTGAAGAGGAAGGTAGCTGGGTTTGGTTTGAAAATATTTAAGCTTTCTGCGACATCTAATTTAAATCCTCGTTGGTTATCAATACTGACGAGATAATGGTTTCTATTGATGTCAAAGCACTCTCCCCGAGGGCTCCAGTGAAAGCAGCTTCAAATCATTTGGAAAACTGTTGGAAAACGAAGTTACTTGAAGTTAACTCGATCTTGCATGGAAAACAATTATTTTTCCATTTCGTGGTAAATTTCACAAACAAACAAAAGGGGCACCGATGGGGAATCCTCTTTCAACTTTCCTATGTGAACTTATTACGAGTGGAAAAATATGCTTACGAAATCATTGAACGACCCCAAACCCAATCATACAAAACGGGTAATACCTAGCACTTCTAAACACTCCTTCCAACATAAAATGGCTGAGCAGAACGAATGTAAAAGAAGAACCATAAAAGCTACTTGTGATGAAAAGAAACGAATCCAACATAGGAAATTTTCCACAACACTCACACCGCTAACAGATTATCGGAAAAGAAAAGTTGTTGAATACGTTGTTAATTTTACATGTAAACTTAGAAAATTGGGCATGGATATTATATACAGTACTAGAAATACCCAAAAAAAAAACAAAAGTGGGTTTTACTAAAGATACAATTGACAAATTACATAAAGCAGGTGTTTATAAAGTTGCATATAGGTTAATATTGGCCAAACCAAAAAAAATTAGACATCCGGTTTAAAGAACATACTTCCGAACTTATAAAAGGTTAATAGGACACTGAAAAGGAAAGGGAAGAGCTTACCATTTCAGATCCAAAATAGCTGAACATAATTTTCATGAAGATCACGCTATTGCAGGGTGAGTAATAATTATCTGTGCTTTTGTTTCAGTGTATGACTAAGATTTGACAGATGTAGAAATGAGCTTACCTATGCAATTTTTATCCTTGGCTATGTGTAAACAAAACCACGAAATCTTCTTTGAAACAGTGTGCATTAAGTGTCATAATGAAGTCAAGTCCATTACGAAGTGCGGTGATCAGTTGTATAAACAAGGAAAGCATCCAGTAAGTATCGCTAGTATGTTAAAAATGCCTATACACACCATAAGAGACGCTATTAAACGATATAATGAGCTGGGAAAGAGAACCGTTCAGGAAGAGGCAGAAAAAGAACGCTGGGAACCGAATAATTATTCGTCACCGAATTAACCGTGATTCTACAATGTCAATTCGAAAAATGGCAGAATCATAAAAAAATCACCCGTAATCTGTACGAACAGTTCTTTACAAGGATTTCGTATTACGTTGTTACAAATTTTCGTAAAATCATTACCTAAGTGACAGGATGAAAGAAAATCGGTACCGAAAATCGAAGATTCTGTTGAAAGAATTTATCGATGGACGACATCGCACAATTTTATTCACCGATGAGAAAATTTGCGCTGTGGAGAAATTTCATAGCCTCCAAAATGATCGTCAGCTTTTGCCCAAAGGCTTTTCTAAGCGTATTGACGTAGCTCGATCACTTCATCCAGTTTCGGTGATGGTTTGGGCGGAAATTACGGCTAAATGAAGTTGATTTCTTACGACTTACAAGCAATACGTAATGTCCGCCCAACAGCATCTGCTCTCCTACTGTCGCTCAACCCAACCGCTGCCGAAGTAGTCCCCTCCCCCCGAAGTTTCCCTCTCACCACACCACATCTCTGCTGCTGCTCAGGCGACATGATATTCTTCTGTTGCTATTCTTCCTTCTCCTAACGACCGGCATATGAAAAGACAAACACAACGAGCGAATCGCTTCTCAGAGCTGATGTAGTCTAATCATGTATTCATGTGGTTGTTTTCTCCCAGAAACCTATGCACCATATCATCATTTCATAATGGGTCGCGGTTAGTACACTTCATGATATGTACCTGTACATGTGGAGATTAAACGATGATTGCATTATATTCATTTCGTTTCTATCACTGACTACAGCACATGGATAAAAAAATAGACATATTGGTATGATTTTTCTCTTCAATATCAAATTTACCAACAGTTTCCAAAAACGTTCACTGATCCATTCGTGGCCACATAGGGGAACTGCTCCATTATTTTCTCATTAAGCCGATATTCACGATGAATTCTCAGATTAAACACCAAATTTTCTCGAAATCATTGAACAAATAAACAAATCACGCTTACGTGCTCTTATGGAATCGTTCAGCATTGTATATTTAGTAAAATTAGCTAGATTTATCCTGAATTTTGTAAAACAAACCATTTTCCACAACGCCTCCATATCCATCTCAAAACTTGAATCACTGCTCAATTATTCATCTCACGACGCCCCCATATTCATCACACTGTTAATCATGAATGATTCACATTATGATGAATGAACGTAGCCGCAGCCCGTCGTAGTAGGTTACCTTGATATCCGCTGTAGTTGTTTACGTGCAAAACTGGTAACCTAGGTAACCACTGCAGTGCTGTCGATTTATGTCAATTATGTCGGAAAAATTCAACATTTCCAGTATGTTTTTTTCGTATTAACAGAAACTGGTTTGGCATTTTTTGATTTTCTTCAACGCAGTGGAAACAGATGAAAATACATACAGTTGAAATTTAGAAATTGTAGAAATTCATCTCATATATTTCCGCTAATTCAAGCATGTTCGTTGGGTTTTACGAACCTTTGTCTCAACTTCGATTTCATAATTTTTTGATCGTGTGATCTGAACATTATTTTAAGCTGACATTTGAATTATGTTTAAATTATTTGGCATAGAATTATCCATTTTCAAATGCGTACAATTTTTATATCCTTGTACTTTTGAAAATTTTGAAAACTTATATCTTGATTAATAGTTTAATAGTTCCACAAACTAGTGATTCAATGATAAGCATATTATCTCGCAATAAAAAGTGAGATGTTGGGTCAAAATTCAACTGAAAATCAATCAAACACACCACTTTTTCAATACATCTTTATTTATTAAGTAGTGCAAGTTTTGAAGTTTACAAGTTTAGAGTTATTCCGAATCCGTAAATGATAATTTTTATGGATATTTTGCTTTTTTTACGTACGGAAAGGTTCTCCTCAAAATTCCAGTTTGCAGAGTGATGATAAATCAGAGTGCCGTTCGCTTGTGTCACATCAAATTTAGCTTTATTATATCAAATTCAATACAGATTTTTCGGAACTATTCATAACGTACTTGTCACACGCAATTATTACAGGATTATTGCTAGACTTTTTATAGACATTTTGCCAGACTTCATTTGAAACTTAGTGGTAACAACAAGAATAAAAGACAGCTCATAGAAATGATGTTCAAGTTGATACATTAGTGTTAGTAATTATGAACTTTTTCCTTAATAGTTTTGTATGGGATTCGAAACGAGCGAAGCAGGCCATGGCTAAATTCGGACGTCAAAGTTTTCGCTCGTGTGATATTTCGTAGTGCGACCAAGTAATAAGTGCTATTGTAAAATATAGTGTAATAATAATATAATAAGTGGTTTTGTAGAATAAAGTGTTTTTAGGGAAAAATTTCGTATAGTTCCGTTGTGTGTGCAAACTGTGAATATTCGCCAAATGCATCGAGTACTTTTGTAAGTATGAATCGACAAAATAGCTGGAATAACAAAGCCGTCGTCTGTATTGGGTTTTTGTATTGCTTCTCAGTGAAAAGTTCTCATCATTGTGTATGTTATGTGTGTATGTGGCATGGAGTGAGTGCGTTTGTACTATTTAGCGGCTGGTGATGGCTTGAAAAATTTTTATTAAACAACGAAACAGATGAATATAATTTATAACCAATATAAAACTATATGATTTTTACCAGTTTAACAAGTGACACAACAGGCATATTTTCTCAAATTACGTTGACCAAGGAAAATATTCGCGGTGAATTTTAACACGCTGAGCTAGAGCGTCAGTTTTTCTTCTAAGCGTTCTTCAAATCTGTTTGGCTAGGAAGTATAAGCATGCCAATATATGCATTTTCTCCGATAGCCAGGCAACACTAAACGCATTGAAAGCCTTCACATGTACCTCTAAGCTAGTATGGGAGTGCATCCTTTCACTAAAACAACTGGCTGAAAGGAACCAACCTTTACTAACACGCTGAGTAAGAATCCCCAGGATACCGATTAACACGGTTACGGAATCGTGAAAGGAATCGCAAACACGATCCGGAGGATTTCCACTCACTATTCTTATTCAAGAATCCTAGAGCCATATACACACACCAAATTTTCATTGCTGAAAACCAGCAAAATTTTGCTGATTTTTGGTGTGCTGTGTTTCCAGCAATCTGTTCAGCAAAATGAAATTTGCTGATTATTCAGTAATGCTAAATTGCATAAAAGTGACAGATCGTTTGCTGCATGTTCAGTAAAACAAAATACAACTTGCTGGTTGTCAGCTATCACAATTTGCTTTACATTCAGCAAAGCATAAATCAATTACCTGGTTAACCAGTTAGTTAAAGGGAACCATGTTTCCCTCAGGCACCAGCTTCCATCCGCCCATGGGATCATTGCCAAATTACTGTTGATCTAGAGATGTACGATTATCATTTCAACTTTTAAGTTCATCTAGCCCAACAGTGACTTAGCTAAGGCCCCTGACTTAGCTATTGGCGCGTTTTACTAATGACAGCTTGACATAAAATTTTTTGACATATCAATTCTTTCGCTGGATTCCAGCAAACATTCATTTACTGTTTCCTGTTCAGCAAATAGTTTTGCTGCATTTTCGCGAATCACTGAATCGATTACTGGTTTTCAGTGAATTTATCAATGAAATACTGGTGTAACGGCCCCCACGCGTCCCGTAGATGCCTGCAGGGTTTCGTCACATTAGGTGACATACTTAGAACCCCGAAAAGAGGCCGGTTCCCTACCGCATTCTTTTCGACGTTGGCGCAGCCTTCAGCTGTGCGCGAAAGTAGGTCAGAGCTTGCTAACTGTTGAAGCCAAGTCTTCTGCTTGGCTTGGGTGACGAAAACCGACACCCGTAAGCAAATTATATTAAAACAAACCAAAGTCCGAGGTTGGTTACTTGATGGGTCGGTAACTCATCGACGCGCGAGAGGTGAGTTACCGAAAAATGTTTGTAAACAAGGTAGAGTGACGAGCGCACGGCGCCCCACTCTCAGTAGAATTGAAATTAAGTGTTCCAAAATAGAGACAGGCCGAGAAAAGGCCATTAGGGTAATAAGGATAGGTGGTGATTTCGCGAGGGGAAATTGTCTCTCGCGAAATACACTCTAGGGGTAGCTGTAAGTTCTCATGTAAGACACAAATCAATCGTGAAGTATAAGAGATTCCGTACGGTCCGTGCCGTACGTACAGGAATTGCGCGTCGGTTGATCTCGTAAAGATATCACAATTCCTGGTAGGGTAACCAGCAGCAAAACTAAAATAACTGAACGAAATTCAGTAACTTCTAGAACTGAATTACAGTAAACTTCTGGAAAAAACCTGAATTAATCCACCTAGTGGTGCAGAAACCTTTGTTATACTAACTATTACTTTATACATATTAGGCCAGTCAAATACAAATCGTATACCAACGCAAGTCCAATTTCAATAATGAATGAAATGAATTTAAAAGATAGTTTTCAGAGCGTTAACCAAAGACGATCATTGAATTAAAGCTTGACGTGGTTTTCGCAAATAATTGAATGTTATCATTGGAGTACATGAGTCTTATTTTTTCGATCACAAACCAATTTTTAAATGCTGGCTAGAAGCAATTAAATTTTTTTTTTAGATAATCGAAAAAAAAAATTTAATCATGAGTGTTGTTTTCCGACAGAATCATGACCTATGACTCATTATGTCAACCCCGAATATCATGAGCTATGAAAAGCGTTTTCAAGAGTGTGACTCATGGCTATTATAAGCGTAACACATCGCTGTCGCATGGACTCATAGAATCATGAGTTATGACTCATGATACCATGGGTTGGACTCTGAATATCATGAGCTTCTCAGAGCGTTTTTATAAATACGACTCATGACTGCTAAAAATGTAACACAAATCTGTCAAACTGTGCGCCGGTATATTCAGTGATTGTAAGTTTAGAAACCCTGATTAATACCGTAGGTGGACTAGCGTATTTCATGTGCAAAACAAGGTTTTCGCGAGTGAACGTGCTGATAAAACATAAGACGAGTGTCCGGTTGCATAAACTTACTCAACACAGTATTATCAAGTGCGGTTGAAACTGAAACAACTGCGGCAGAGAACATACGATTGCTGCTAGAATTGATGGATAAGAAGCTGTGCGGCGAGTGTCATCTGCCTATTAATGATTTGAAACCAGTGCCCCGCGGTTTCTGCGATGCCTTTTGTCACATCGGTTAGCAATGTTGTGAAATTATCGGTCGTGCCCACAAGGATTTGTTCGCACAAGGGAAGGCAATGCTTATTTGTCCCGCCTGTAAAGATAAATTAGGCCGTAGAAGAATTCGTGCAAATTTTGCCGAAAAACTAAATAATGTGCCGGCTGTGCCAACGAATGCTGTTCAATTTAAACAGTTGTGTGTGTACGTCATTCTGCAAGCCGCGGCAGTAACTCGATCGATTTGAATGATCTTTCGGTTGCATCTATCACCCCCGCTCCCCAATCAGTTAGGTGGTGGTTGTATTCGCTTCGCATGAACTGTAAACTGCAGATCAGTGAAATACCTGTGTGTTCTCCAACCAGGTTTTCTGACAAATTTCGCTAGCGTAAATTTGGAACTGTAAACTATCTTGACACATCACTTAAGTTGAGCATAATAAAGACTTGTTTTTTTTTACGTAGAACTACATTTCTCAGGAAGATCGGCTACATTGGGGTGAAAATGAAAATATAAAAACGGAAAAGGGGACAAAATTTGTGTTTTTAATGCTTATAAGCCGCTTAGTTTCCAACGCATTCCCGTCGTTTTTGTAGCAATCAATTGAAAATTATCCACGCATGAGCCCCCAAATACAGACAATTGTAATTTGATTATTTGAACTATTGTAGGTAGCGAACGGCTTCGGCAGTGGTTAAGATTGCTGCAGAAAACCTGCCGAAGCCTTTCGCTACCCTACTATTGAAAATTGTTATTGAAAAGTGTTAAAATAACAAGAAATAAAACAAAATTTATTAAAATGTCTTGAAAAAGCAATCAGTTTACTAGTGAAGGATGGGTGCTAACTATGTAGCGGCGGGCAGCAGCGATAGCGAGTACCAGTAGCGGTAGTAGTAGCAGTGTCAGCGGTAATTGTAACGGTATTACCTTTTCTAGTAAAAAGCTGCTTATGTGCGGTAGCGACAATTCCACCAGTGAAAAACTGCCGTATTTTGACAACACAAACGGGGGTGTTGGCAATCAAAATCTGTCTGTCGTCAAACTTTTAGTCCGAAAACAGCTCCCAATGACAGGAATAGCACAGAGATGGGATCAGCATCATATTCTAAATTGAATTAAAAAACTAATTGTCCTTTTAAGGATGAACTAAATAGTCAATTGAAGAGTTAAAATTTTGTCGTTCATACATTACACCTTAATCAAAATGTTGGTGTGCCTTGATATAGACGATTGTAGACGATTGACGATATGATCTTCATGTCTCAGTACGAGTTCGAAATTTAATTGTGCACCAAGGAACAAATAACTGAGTGACCAACTTTTTTATAAGTAGACCCTGTTGATGTTTTCCACAATAATGCGAAGGAGCCCAGTTTAGAGCAACCATCAACGTCAAACATTAGTCCTACTATTCAAGATGTCCATGATGTTCAACATATTGCTTTCTGAGAGAATTTGAGGCGACATTTTGACGACAAGTGTGTGTCCATGGTTTCGGGAGCGAAGAAAACTCGCAAGCGTCAACACTCGGTGGTGTGTAATGAAGGAAGTGTGAAAGAACGAGAGACAGTTCGAATGGTGGAGGTACTTCATTGTGTGTGTGATTTCGGTAGCGGTGAGAGTTAGAGCGAGTTTAGCAACACTGGAGCATACAACCATAAACCATTTGTAGTTGAAAAAAACTTTAAAACAAGTTGTTTTCCTTGTTTTGTGTTGCAAAATAAATTTTTTTGTGTATACTTTTATCGGTAAGATAAAACTGTTATCTGCAACTTTTCTGAAGAAGTCACACCAATTAAACAAACCGTTCTGTCTCTAAAAATATTTTTTAACCATCCAAAGGCAATCCACGGGTGACGTTTCACTGCTTGTACGTTTGTAATTGTTTTTTCAAGTTGCAAAACCAAAACACAACCAAACACAAAATTTTTTAATGACGAAAAAAAATCTGAAGTGATATTTTATTATTGGGTAAAGGATTGTCACTAACCATACTGGAGCAACCGATCGTTTGTTTTTCGTGCTTTTCAATCCGGGTTGCATCCAAGTTGCGACCGTTCGAACATACCTAAGGCTGTCAAAAGTTGAAAACTAACTGAAATCAGTTGACCGCACCTGTTTCGTCGATTGCATTAGCAACATCTATAAATTACGTAACGCTAAAAACCCAATTTTTGGAACCTCACCCTCCCATATGTAACAAAAAGTAACGCCAAAACCTACCCCCCATAAAATTACGTAACGCTGTAGAAGAATATGCCAAATAAAAATGCTCATATTTGGAAAGTCTCCCCATGGATTTATTGTTACGTAACGCTGATCTTACCTCCCCCTCCCGTATAAAACGAATCGTAATGCCAAAAAATATATCCCCCCTCCCTCCTATAGGTATTACGTAATTTATGGATGCCGCCAAATTATTCGTACCCAAAAACAAAAAATAATAATAGCACAAAATGACATCTTCAGCCCATAAGAACATCTATGCAATGTGTAGATGCATTGCTATGCAAATGACATTTAAAAAAACAGATGAGAAACATTTTGTGTTCTCTAATGTCATCGATAAAGATTTCCAGTACTTTTTTCAGAAACAATAAAATCCGTTAGGAAAAACGATCAAAAATGGTTGAAATGTTATTATAAATTGATTAGGGTATCGAACGTCTTTGGCAGGTTTTTGCATAATACTGCTGCAGAAAAGCTGCCAAAGAAAACTTATTAATTTATGTTTTACTTTGTTTTGCCGTGCAAATCATAAATAATACTGACTGTAGAACTGGTTACTACAAACGCAAATCCGCAAAACCGTAACGGATTAGCATCTAAGACCGTGAACAGAATCTGATCTTTTACGATTTTTAGTTTTAAGTTGAAAAATTATAATTTCAATAATTCATAATCATGAATCAAAATCCAACTTATCAGAGTGATGAATCCAATTCAAAGTTTATGAACTTTATCCTAAGTTTAATGAATTTTTATTGTAGTTTCATGAAATAAATTACTGACTTCATAAACCAAAACACGAATTCAAATATAATGTCTAATTTCATTCGTGGAACGCTAGAACACATGAATTATATTTTCAGTTTCGTGATCGATAAATCATGACATGAAGAATTTAATTTCATGAAGATTTAATGAACCAAAGTGAAGTTTCATAAATTAAATGTACACCCGCACAAATGACATGTTGGTGACCTTTAGGAGAAGATTCATGTTCGTATTAGGAATATGTTCTGTAAAAAATAAGTTGAATGCCAAAGAAAGAACCGTCCGCTTTGCCGGCCAATGGACGAAGAAGAAATTAAATTCGATGGTATGTGCGTTTAAAGGCGACCAACATTTGCCACCACCCGCTTTTTCTGCTTCAGGAAAAACCATCCCTATTGTAGAAATAGAAATATGTTCGAAAACAAGTTCGAAGTTCCAAATCCGGTACTCGCGGAATTCCAACCCTAATCGAGATCAGGAGTGTTAAAATTGTATAGTTGACATTTTCTTTCCACTTAGGCGAATTTAACAAAGTTTCTCTAAATGTAATTTAGTATGCCATTGAAAGTATGTACATACCTAGATATGACTGTGTTGAATTAGTATCGTGTTCTTACCTGAAATGAAAAAGAAACAGGAAGTATTAAATTAAACTGTGATAAAAATGTTGAAAAATTTGTAATTTTATTATTTAAGTGATATGCCAGAGGCACAATAACTGGAAGTTTGGAGAACATCTCTTGTATCGATCAATACATTGTATTATCGGGGAGGCTGTAGATTTTAATTTACAAGAGTAGCAGAGTGGTTCTATGTAAACATGAATTTTTTACCCCTAAAAGCGGCTTTTTTGCTAGATGCCAGTAAATGTTTTATTTGTTGCTCGGAAGATTGCAATCTCATTTCAAAAGTTCAGGGCAATTAAAATTGCTCATATTTAAAATCATGTTTATTGCGCTCGATGTTCAATAAATTACACTGGTCAACACAGGTGCACTCCAAATTATCATTTTTTCCGATTTGACCTCTTTTTGTCATTTTGTCGACCAGTGTTATCGTCGATCCAAATGTGTGATTTTTTTTTTCAAATTTGAACTACTCTGATAGTATTCATTTAATGGAAGCTCAAGAAAGTCTGTCGATTCCGTTGACTCAAATGATATTTTTTATAACTTTCAGCAAACTGAATTATTTTTATTCCACCTCTGAGGAACGTTTTGAACCCCAAAATACGTATCTTCAAATCCCCATATCATACGCGCTGCTACGACCGTGTGACATGAAACAAAATCTTTCGCAGCCATGAAGTGTACTTTTACAAGTGAGTGTCAACAGAACAACATAATAAACAGGAAAATCACGAATCGAAAAACCGTCACCGTCATCGCCGTCAACAGTGAGCGAGTGAGTGAGTGCAATATTTTTGTTCGTCAAAAAAAAACGTAAGAGCAGATAAGAGGGGCCCATTTTGCTGCATTGTCATCATTGTTTTTCTTCTTTTTTTTTGGTTGATGGTGTTGCCAGGCAAGTAAAACGAAAATATGAGAGATCAGCTTTTACGAGGGTGATAAAACGGTGGGTATCATCAGCATAGTAATTGCTCGTTTTGTCGACTCAAGAGCATCGCTATATGGAGCTGGGAATATCCAGCAAAAATAAAAATAAAATAAGTGTAACCGAAACTTTTGACGATTGTTACCAGCAAAATGACACATTTTCCAGCTGCGAGTGTTCATTAAAGCTTAAGCAATTTGTCCAATGGGGTGTTGTGCTCCAAACAAACACAGTAGGATAATTCGGAAAAACAAAAACAGGAAAAAAAAATTGGTATCCCATCCTACTCCCGCTGAAAATCCCAACAAATCCAAAAGTAATCATGCAGTCAGCGAACAACATATCCCTCCTAGGTACTTCCACCCCCCCGGCAACTGATGAAAATTAGGACAGTCAGCAAGCACAACAGCACTCTGAAGGGTAAGTAATTTTTATTTCCCATCCAGATGTGACTCGAACTACTCAGCGTAAAGCGCCCGGGCTGAGCTGAGCTGCATTCGGTATTATTACTGGTGCTTTCGGGAGAACTTGACGAGAACGGGGACGAGAACGACAACGATGACACTACTTTTGTTTGACTTGTACTCTCGGTGTGCGCGCGAGTGAGATGTGTGATGAACTTCCCGACTGTCTGTAACTCCGTTCCCAGCAAGTGGTGAAACTGTTCTAATGGTTGTTGTTTTTTTTTTTTTTGTTCGTTCATTGCCATTGTTGTCATGATGCAACTTCGAAATCACCCATTGAAGAACATACAAACATTGCTTTATAGAGCGTCGCCTGCCTTACTGGGGAAGGGCGGGGGTTGTACCCACGAGAATTACGTGATGAGAGTTTAATGATTTTCTCAATTTAGTTCGGTGCAATCGGAGCAGCTTGCAGTGTCACGAAAGTTGTTGCCTTCGCATGTGTTCTACCTGCGCTGCGCTGCACTGTACAACGTCTTTTTTGGTTGGCTGGCTTGAATCATTAAATCCTTCGCTCGTGGTTCGGATAGTTGATTTTGGGGAAGTACGTGAGTCAACTACCGGTATTTATGTACTCGCTATGATAGATAGGTACCGGTTTTGCTTGGGTAAAAGCCACGTCCGGCGTGAATGTTTTACGATCAAATTTCTTTGGCGCTCGTTTTGAGAAGAGATACCCTGGGAAATTAACATGCCATTGAACGTGAAATTTTGTCAGAAATTCAAATGAAAAATAATCTGTAATAAACTGAACAGAGCATTTTAAGTTTGTGAAATCTACATACTAACATACACATACTTCCGCACACATACTTACCTTATTCGATTTTTGAAACATGTTTGTTTGGTATCAATAGCTTCTTTTTCTTGTCCAAAAGAAATTGAAATGTTGTATGTGTGGAAAATCACACACAGGGTAGACAACGTAAGTTTTTTTTAAGGTTGGGATGATGGTTAATAAAACTAGTCCATGTCGATAGATTCCGATAAAACTTCAAATCAATAGTACTCAATCGAAGAAAAATATTACCCTGAAAAAGTTTTTCTATTATTTCTTTAAACGTAAATTTATTTGTCACGGTTCATTAATACAAAATTCCCACGGAACTTGTTTTCTTCTGAAATTTAATACAAACTTCAGCGTTCTATAGCAAGTGGCAATTTCTACTTGGGAGTTTTTCACTCATACACACACACACACATATATACACATACACGAAAACACACATACATATCAACATACGTATGCCACACGCCCATATTTATTGTTTAAAGTAATTCCTTTTAGACATTTTCCAAAACTTTTGGACCCATTAGAGAACGTTTATTGATTACGTAACGCAAGTAATTACCTCCTTTTACCCCTGCTTATATGTCACTCTCTTATTTGAACCTTTTTGTTTGCACAGGTTTCCCAAGTTTCCTTTCAAACGTTACGTAATAATTGGATGTTCCCTTACATATTTTGCAATTTTTCAATTACGGAAATTAATTCTAGGTTATAAAAAATTCAGAAAATCTTGCTTCGATTTCACGCAGAATATACGTAGAATTGAGGTATGCCTGTAACTGTACTACGAAATTGTCGAATATTGCGTTGCTCAAACTCTTATGCCTGAAGCGTAAGAGCCCACATTCAATGCAAGAGTTCGGCATATGGTTGCGGAAAATAACCAGATCCAAAAAAGCACCCCAACACCAACTTTATTAATACCCCGACCACCCCGACCACCATCTCTCTCAGCCACGTTGTTGCGTTGTTATCAAGAAATGCTTTGTAGAGAGTGTTTCGTTATCAATGTTAAAAACTAATTAACTGCTTCAATTGAAAACGAGTGATCATCTCTAAGAGACCGGGTGAATTGATTTTCCATATAGCTGGAAATCAGAGGACGAATGATGGTGTGATGAAATAAACCCGTGCGATTGTTTTACCTACCTACGAAGATAACCAACAGGACAAGCGGGCGGGGCCGTGATTGTGCTATTATGGAAGAATGTAAAAAGAATGTTGTACGCATTGTTTTACGGTATGAAGACGAAAGTTGCGCGAGAAGATTACTAGTTTTTCTCTAACTGTTCAACTGTCTACTAGCGCATCGTTAAGATGGCACTAAGGACACAAGTGAGCAACGGACAAGCGGCAGAGCAGCCAAGTTCAGACTGCCGTACTTTTGCTGCTACCAGGAGAGCTAGCTAAGTACGTCATTACTGTGATACAATATAAAGATAGTATAAAGATGAAGACGACAAAATGGTGGGGATATGAAATCATTTCCGATCGTTACTTTTGCCGTCTGCGGTCAAAAAATGAACACTAAAAAGCAAAGCGAGATTTCGAAGTTTTCATCATCAGCGTCTGGTGCAGCAAAAACCATGCAAACATTAAATCGTCGCCTGCTGCGCTGCTGCTGGTCTGCTTGCTACTGGTCGCTCAGGATCTACAGTGATCGGATAAACAATGAAGTCTGAATTGTTGCATGCTAGCTTTTATTTGTTACTACCCGATCAGAAAAACAACAACAGAAGCTGTTAGTTGGTTGTGGGAAAAATCTTTCAGATTGTGTTTTTATTTTGATTGTTAAAATAACATAAATAATTCTACTAGTGTCGAACCAATATCAAACTTTGTTACTCAGGTATCAGATTTCGAACAAAATAAGATAGAATAAAGAATAATAACAAACATTGTTAGAAATAACGGTTTCTGACAGAGACGGAAAGCTTGTTAGATGTTTGTTGGAACTATTTCTAGCGTTTTAATATAGGTAGGGTGTTGTATCATGTCATGATCGGACCATTTTTTTATATGCGAGATTTTTCAACTATTGAATAAAAAACTTCTTCTGATGATGTTCAGAAGGTTTCATTTAGATTACTTAAGTCTTACTATTATTAAAAAAGTTTTAGAGAATGGTCTATTTTTGAGCACAATTTGCCCTTACAATTGTTACCAAGCATGGAAATTTTCACTCACTAGCAATATTTCATGCAAATGTGTTCTTTGATTCATCAGGTATCGTTCAATTGTTTCCATTCGCGTACAAGTTTTCCATAGAAACGCTGCTGATTGTTTTTCGCTTCTAAAAGTTCCGAATACCATAGAAGGTGACTTAATGATTCAAACACGATAGTATTTATTGTATCCAAGTTCACTTGCATTCAACGGTATCGCGACAAGCTTTGAGATATTATCGCCAGTGATACAAAATTATGAATCCAAATGAACGTTAGATTGCGTTCAATTGTTTGCTTGCCGGAGCAAATAGGTATCATCAATGCTTACGGAAATGGTAGTATGGTGCATTAGCATGTGATATTTGAAATCACTAAGAATCATCGCGGTGTATCACGGTGAAAGCACGATGTGGAGTAGCCGAATTACGCCTGCAAGCAACCAACATTTGAAAGAATCGCTGCGATCGCTCGATTGCAATCGTTTACGATTCTTTCGTGAAACACTCGCTATATGTTGCTCGCTTCACCTGAAGCAGTCAATACTGAAACAAAATCATCAAAGAAAGCTACCATATATTTCTTTGCTATAAGTTGTCTCTTGCATGCGTGAGAATGTGTAACTTTTAATAGCGATGGTTTGCTGGGATTGGAAGCTTATGAATAGCAAGTTCAATAATGATACCCAAATGATTGTTATGCGATACGATTTTTTCCATCCTTGATTGTTACCAAGTCTTGTTTTCAAACAGTGATTTTAGAATCGAATGTTTGAAGATTGCAGTATATTTTCCAGTAATATGCTCCTGTAACATTTAAATTCAATGTAGGAACACTTTTTATATGAAATATTTGCTTTAAAGTTTGAATTATTGGTGAAACGCGAAGGCCTGTTTTGAATCATGTATCGGACCAACTTACTTCTGAGACATCACTGCTTCACTTTGCTTATGCTTGATCTACCCAATGAAAGCCTCTCAAAAACGACGTAAAGTTCACAAACTAAAGCAAATTTATTTAAAACTTCACTATAAATAGTCCACTATGCTTCAAATAGGGAAAATATTACTCAGTGTCACCCTCATTCAGAAAGCACTTTTTCCCGCGAATTTTCGAACAGTTTACGAGAGAGTGATAAATTAAAATATATAAAAATTTATATGTGACGTTTTGCGTGGAATTTTTTCACAATTATTTTGAACGGTAAAATGGTTTCACGAAGGTGAGAAAGGTTTAGAAATTGATTGATTTGTGATCTAATGATAATATGTATATCGAATTTATTTGTCAGCAACAAGACTCTCAACAAGACTAACTAATTTTTGAGCTGCGGCAAAAGAAACGTAAGGCAAAAACCAAATCTTTGAATTTCGTTTAGCAATAGGGCTTGGTAAGAATACCATCTAGTAAAATGTTTAAATGACATATTTATGACGGTTTGCATGGTCACCAACACTGTATTGTTTTTAGACGTTATTTAGCAGAGACAGCAGATCGAAGAATCCGTTATGGAATTCAATCTTTCAAACAGGAATTGTTCATCGCAATTTGTAGTTTTTATCTAACTAGGTTTTTCTGACACTCAGGCATATGTTAGAAAATTTAACCATTACTGGTTTTGTGTTATACATGGGCCACGAGATGGAAGCAGATCCACTTATCTGGAAGCCAAAACTCCGCTCAATTGACCTCCAAGATCTGAATTCCTGAAGTAATTGTGTTTAGAAATGCTCAGTCGTTCACCTACATCTAAGACTAACTGGCGAAATTGAAATTGTCTCTTAAAAAATAATTTACACTTCAGAAAACAATGCGAAATACCAAAAAAAAATATAACTTTCAGTTTGCATTTCGCTCTGTCACGGAAAAAGTTAATTACTTAGTCTATAGAAACGAACAGTCTAATAATTGAATTCCGCTTTGTATTGACACGATTATCTTTTATATTTTTCAAACTGAAATACCAAGGATTGGTACCTTATACACTGTTGATTAATTAAGCCCTTGTACGCGTCAACGCAGAATTGTTCATTGATATTTCGACTCAACTCACTGTGAAATTATTTACACTATAAAAAATGATAGTAGTAGGTCACTTACCAGTACGTGTTTTCAATACCTCAATACTATTCGATCACACGCAAAAGCCGAAGCATATCATCGAACTGTGCTTTAAAAGTCCATTTTGACGCACTTAATCAATAACTCCCCTGTTGCAATATTAGCTGGGGTAATAGGTATATTTTTATTTTCTACCGGTTTCGTTTACTTTCCGTGTTAACGGTCATTTTCGAACTACCAACATTTGGTGAAATAATGTTCGAACTACCTGTTACCTGTGCATATGTTAAACGGGTATGCAAAGGAGTAGAAAAAATTTGCTGGTACAGCGGGGCTTGGAGAATTATGTTTTGAAGTTTGTTTTGATTGGGAGACTGAATTTTGTTTACCTTGCCTTGCCTTAACAATGGCTAAACGGATAGGGTATTCGTAAAAATTTGACATATGGTTGCCGTTACAATTGGCGCACCGAATTGTTTTACTCTCTTGCACAGGACATATGTCCTTTTGGTGAGAGTTTCCACAATAAAGGCATTTTTAGTCCATGTTACAGAAATTCGATCCATGGCCATATCGTTGGCAAGTACGGCATTGGAAGATATGCTTTTCACCTCCGCCAAACTTCATATAAATTTCCCGCTTTACACGCACATTATATAAAGCATGTGCTTTTTCAAATAAATGTAAGTTATTAACCTCACTGCGGTTAAAATGAATTAAATAGTTCACAAGGGAAGTCCCCGTGGTGCTGAAGCGGAGGTGGAGATAGATGGGGAACGATTTGAAGTGGTTGACGAATTCGTTTATCTTGGTACACTTGTGACATGTGACAACGATATGAGCCGTGAAGTGAAACGACGAGGCTGCGAACCGGGCCTTCTACGTACTACTTAACCAGCTGAGGTCCCGTAGTTTGCAAACTCGCACAAAACTAGCGCTGTATATGACGCTGATACTCCCGATGGCCCTTTACGGACATAAAGCATGGACGCTGAAGGAAGCTGATCGACGAGTGCTCAGAGTTTTTGAGCGTAAAGTTCTGCGATCGATGCTTGGCGGTGAACTGGAAGATGGAGTGTGGCGCAGACGCATGAACCACGAGTTGTACCAGGTATACAAACATGCTGATATAGTGAAGGTAATACAGCGGGGCAGGCTTCAGTGGGCTGGACATGTAGCCAGAATGCCTGACGAGAGAGCCGCCAAAACTATCTTCAGTAGAGAACCAGGAAAAAGATGCACGATCTGCCGGTGTACGATGAAACTGGAGAAGGGCTACCCCAGACAGAAGAAGCTGGACATCTCAAATTCGTTCGGCCCTAGACCGGTGAACGGTCCGTTAGCCAACAAAGTAAAGTAAGTTAGTTTACAAGGGAAACTCCAGTTTTCTGATTGTTTTCGCCTCGTGATTCTTGTTTCATAAGAACAACTTGGATAGGGACTGTGCTAAGTAATTCTGTCGAAGTAATTTTGATCTCATCAACGGTTTGGTCGTTGGTGAGACCTTCCAAGATAACCTTGAACGGCTAGGCGTTCTTGGTGTCATATGTGAAAAAATTGTACAATTGTACAATTGTTACAGTTAAATACTGAACAAGACAATCACGACCCTTTATTATGCCAATAAGCGGCATTCACCTCTACGGCCAATTTTATAGGTAACGTTAACGTCAGAAACAAACGTTGAAAGTTCCTTGTTGAATATTTTATATTCAGAAGAAATAGTTTACACAATAGGTGGAACTTTCTCCTTTTTTAAAGAATTTACATTTTTTATAGTATCATTACTCATAACTTCTATTTCACCGGCTTTTTGCTCAGGCAAAATATCAAACATATATATACATTTTCAAATCGTAATTTTAAAGGAAGTGACTAACATTAACACCATACCCAAAAATCGACGTAAAATAAACATATCTTAGGGTTTCCTAACAATACTACATTGAATTTGTACATTGATGGATAAAATCTGCGCTTTTCTTCTAACCTTTATCAAATAAGCCTTAAAGCATTCTGACAACGAGATGCGCCCACCTTTATTTCGCCTTGTTTTTATTTTTCCCTCAGTTGCGCCCTTCAAATGCGCCTGTATTTTGAAAACATAATGTTGATCCGCCCTTTACTGTCGCCTGTTTACGAAATATTTCACAAATAAGTCCGTTGATTCAAAACAATGAAAAGGGCCAATTTCCAAAGTGTCTTTTGTTTTGGGTAAACTGTTTTGTCGCCCTTCACTAAAAACTTGATTTAAATAATTTTATCGATTTATACAAAAAAAAAGGATTCTTGCCATGAATTTTGTAAGTCTTTTCGAAACCAATGGTGTAATAAAACGATTTGTTTACATTTTGTTAGTTGGGCCCTAATCGCGAATCACTCCGGATATGATTTCTTTTGGCCTGAAACGAAAAACGTGATTGAAATGAAGTCTATATCTTGAACCGTTTTTGAGTAACAAAAACCGTGTTAAAAATACCTTACTGTACAAAACAATTATACTTAGGTTATAAACAAAACCTCCCCATATTACAAAAAATTAAATAAATGAATAAACTGCTCCGGGGTTAACATTAGGTTTGCAATCATTCCCGGTGCAATTTAAACTGATAACAACGGGTTTCCCCCATTACAGTGCCCAGATCGATAGGAGTTAAAACTGTTTTTAGAAGAAAGCCAAAAATATGCACCTTCTCTATTCAATACTAAATTAAAACTGGTTTGCAATTTGTTCTTAAACTATGAAGAACTATGATTAACTCTGTCTGGAACAATGTGGGTGTTTGTATCAGTGCCGAAGTAATGAATGCCGCTAGTAATAAATGGGAACTGAAGGTGTTACGCTTATGTTGCATTTCCTGTAGATATCGTTTCGGTGGTTTGGGAAAGATTGTTATGGTTTCTGACATGATCTCAAATCGTGTGGTGAAAGTGCGATAACGTTGTTGTTTGTTTGCTAACTTAGGTACTCCAGCACCAACGCGCCTAATTTCCACAACACAGCAGGTAATGACATGAACCTACCGGGAATTGATGCCCAGTACGAAATGAACGGATCTCTTTGTGGTATATCACTTGATCTTGCCTCCTTCGTCACGACCAGACAATGCACACTGTTCCAAAAATTGAGTCTAGCAGATCGCAATTATTAGCGCTCTCACGGTTTAACTAATCGGTTTTCAATCTTCTACAAAGTTTCTTGGTATAGTTAGGCCTTCAACTAGGATGCTTAGACTAGTTTGCGATTAAATTTTTTGAAACTTTGTAGAAGGCTTGAAAAAAATCTACCTTTTCCATTCTCTGGGTTTAACGAGACAAATTCAATTTTACTAAAACTCGTAGATCTCGGTAACTGTAAGAGATAGAACTTTTGTGTAATCTACAAAGTTTCATGAAAATTTATGAACTAAAACTTGGTTGAATACTACAAAGTTATAGCGTGTGAGATAAGAAAGTTAGCTTCGTTGCGTCATTCTTGCGGCCAAAGAGCGCTGATAATTTCGTTCTGCTAAATTTCATTCCGGACTAGGGTGGTCGGTATTACCGACTGTTCGAAAAACCGGTATTTCGGTATTCATAAAAATAAAAACCGGTAAAAAACCGGAATTTTTTTTTATTTATACAAACCAGGGGCGACTAGTGCTCTTTTAACCTATTTGTTCAACTACAAAATTATGAAAATCATACTTTCGGGAAGTAATGACAATCTTGTCCGCGAAAAACGCAAGTCATTCTCACTGTACTATTTAAAATAAAACTAAAAAATTCACATGAATTTTGATTTTAAATTTATTTTTTGCTCAGCGTCGAATCTATGGACGTGTCGCTGCATAATTATGGTTTTGCATTTATGAATACCTATGCTTCATTACGATCCAGATATTTTTTGTAAGATTTGGACCACTGCGACCATTGTTTTGATCTCATGTCGTATACCACATGATACAACACTGATACAACACTGGATAAATTCAACAGTGTTTGGAAAACTTCAATGAATGAATACTGTGATATGGTTAGGAAGAACATAATTTCGAAACTCATAGGAACGCACATTTTTATTTCAATTTTCTTTCACATTGCCAAACTTAGTTCTAAATTAGTGAATAACTTCAAAATTCTTGGAGAAACAATATCTGAAACTGTTAAGAAGAGTAAATGAATGAAGAAAATAAAATGATGATTAGACAAGAATCCGAAGGAACCGAAGGTAAATACTTCTCTATTCTGTTCGATGTTCTTTGAACAGTTCGTCCAAATTCAGTTGTACCTGAGAAAGCATTTTACTCAGCTAGAAATATTGCTAATAAAATCCGCCGCGGTATGGGCGAGTTTTGACCATACTGTAGCTATTTAAATGTAACTTTTCCAAGGGGCAGTAATTTTTAAGATGAAATTCTTTATTGATTGATTATTTCATCCTGTAAACACTTTGTATCAGGAACAACTTGTTCATAACTAGGTTCAACCTGTGCAATGCACATGGAGATGCCAAACAAAAAATAAATTCCCAATCCAAATTTATATTTATATATTATTTTTTTAGTTTTACCTTGAAATAACACAAAACGAATAATGACTTGCGTTTTCTCGCGACCATGATTGTGATTTCTACCTCAAACTATGATTTTCAGAATTTGTAGATGAACTAGTAGGTTAGAAACTCACTAGTTGCCTCTGTAAGTATGAGTGTGTAAAGAGATTAGCTGTTTTGTTTAAGAAATAAATTTATATTCAATGTCTAAATGTATTTATAATTTATACCGTCATGCGATTTGTAACGCCCACCTAAGTTGGTAGTAAGGCTGTGCGAGATTTCGAATTATTTCGTATAATTTCGCAAAACTCGAAATTTCCCGAAATTTCGCGAAATTTCGGTTTCGCGAAATTGCCGAAAAATTTCGTTGAATTTCGCTAAATTCCGCCTAAAATTTCGCGAAATTAATCTTCCAATTTCGACGATTACGAAATTTCGCGAAATTTCGGACCAAATTTCCGATGCACATTATTACATTATTTTGGTTTGTGCTCATTGCGACTATGAATTAAATTGAATATATCTCAACAGATATCGGGTATACTAAGTCAGACATAGGAGAATAAACTCTCAGCCGGTAATTTTTGTTTCTAAAGACAAAACCGTAACATCATGCGGGAGGTATTTTTTATTCACGCAGAGCATAAAATTCATGTCATCACTGAAGTCATATTCGAGGAATATGAAGCCGTCCGAATGGAATAAATTTTACGCATCTTTTACGTACATCAAAATGTGGTTATATTTGCAGCGCACAAGGTTAAAGAGGTCACTCTTTGTCTTTTTTTTAGGAGGGCATAGCAATTTCTGTCAAAACTAAAACTCTGAAGCTCTATCTTACAGGCCGAATGCTCTATGCTACTCGACTTGTAAAAATTTTTGAGCGTTTTTTCGGATTTCTCTGTGTTAGAGGACTCCTCTTCGCACACCGTAGTGTATTTAAATGTGTTTTTTCAGATAGTTCATTGCTATCACTAGGCTGCACCAGATATCATGCCTTATAGTGTGCAGACAGAGTGATCGATGTGTCAAGCAGAAAAAGTTGTAATTGCCTGAATTTTTAGTATTGTTTCAAAACACTCTGACTTCAAAGTCAGCATAGGTTTCAAAATTACCAGGTACCTTATCGAAAATATTTTAAACGTGTCACCAAAAAAGTATACTTCATCAATGAATGAATAAAAAGTACATGGTTCGCTCTTGTTGAACACATAACTGAGAAATGTTACTCTTGTTTTAGGGGACACGAAATTTAACAATGTCAAAAACAAGTTCAGATTATAGCGAAAAAGTGATTCTGACTTTGCACTTGACGAATATACAAGGTAGAAGGAAAGAAAGGTTAGAAAAAACGAGAAATAAGAGAACGAGGATGATTACGAATAACTTAATTGAGTAAAAAGAAAACTATTTGTTTGTTGCATTACAACATTCCATTCTAACTGTTGATTGATTGAAAGAAAAATAATTTTTGGTTTGTTTCAAAGGGGCCGTTCCCAAACCACGTAGTCATATATAGGGAGGCAGGGGGGGGGAGGTTATCAAAAGACCTCGAAAAATCACGCGGGGGTGTGGGGGTTAACGAATAGACCACGTAGTCTTTTTTCTGACTTATAATTTATTGTTGCCACTAAGTCAAGACGAAGCTTTCGCAATTTTTTAATTATTAAATTTATTTGACACGACTTGATAATTAATAAGTGTCACGGAAAGTTTGAGAGTTCTCAGCAATTAACTGTAATCAAATTTTTTAAACATATTTCAAATTTATCCGAACCAGGGGCGACTCGTCCATAGGTGCAACCTGTGCAATGCACATGGGCGTCAGGCAAAAATGAATCTAAAATCCAAATTCATGCTCTTATTTTCTTGTTTTTTAGTTTTATTTTTAAATAGTAACAAAGGGAATTACTTGCTTTTATTCGCGGATAAAATTGTAATTACTTCCCCAAACTCTGGTTTTCAGAATTTCTAGTTGAACAGGTAGGTTCAACAGCCACGAGTCGCCCCTGATCCGAACGAAGAAATTTTTTTTTAAACAGGCTTTGCCTTATATGGCATTTACTTCTTAAGAATAATAGTTCTATTTTGCAATGCGTCGGGATTTATGACATTTTTCCTGGAAGTATATTTCAATACTCAACGACCGGTAAAAAAAATCAACGTTTTGGTCTTAAAAACAATATATAAGACCTGGATGTTCGTGAACTGAAGGAAGAAAGAAAGATGTTTATATTTTGTTCGACATTCAAAAACTTTGTAATTTATTAAAAAAAAACTAAGTTACACATCCGATACCTGAAAATCACTAAAAGTAAGGTTTCACTTATTATCAACTAAATATTTTTCTAGATGATTCTGAGATGAGTACAAAATTTACCATAACTATAAGCGAAAAATTGATATCATCTACGATCAAACTGCTTAAAAAAACTTTATTTATTTTGATACTCAACAACAAATTAAAAATTATTTTGAATATACTCAACAGAATAGCGTATTTTAAATTACTTTCAGGTAAGGAAATTATTATATTTGTTAAAGACAATGAAATATTTTTAAAAATTAAACAACCATTATCTATTTTGGTTTTGAGAAAATGATATTACTGAAAATTCTATTTACAATTTGCGCAATAACTAATAATCAGTTTTCGTAAACCATCATTTTTTTATAAATTTTTCATACTTTATTGTACATATATTTGCAGAATAAGATCACAAAACAAAAGACCACGAAAAACCACGGGGGAGTGGGAGGGTATAAAAGGGATCAAAATATGACCCCTTAGTTTAGGAATGGTCCCAAATGCATTTTATTATTTTTGGTATCGCAGACAGTCACAGGGCATATTTTTTTAGTGCAAAATTATTTTCTACAACCTTACCAGAGACACTAGTTATGCCAGTCAAACAAACCGATTTAGCTGAAAAAATAATTTAAACTCCAATTGGGCACTCTGTGGGTAATTAAAATATTTTTATAATCGAAACAGTTGGTTTGATTGGCATAGTGCCTTTGGCAAAGTTGTAGATAAAAATATTGTCCTTCCAAAAATAAACATGTTGTAAATTTTTTTTTTTTTGAAAAAATATAACTACTTTTTTGATTTCTTCATCGCTTCGGTATGTTTTTTGTAATTTTTATACAAAAAAAAATAAGATTTTTGAATATAAGCTTTTCTATATTAATTTTAATGTTTCCCAAAATAGCATTTTAAATAGCTGCTCAGCCTATAAAAACGTTTATGCAAAGTTTAAGCCAAATCTAAAATGACAAAAAATATTAAAACTGGGGCATATTTTGTGGAACTGCTCAGTTAAAAAGTAATTTTAAGTTATATTACAAAATGTGCAAACATATTGAAAACTTCAAAGTTTACAGAATAATTAACTTAAATTTTGTTTTCCTCGAATTGATAAAGATGTCACTTAGTCTAGTCTGACTAAACGGTGTTGAAAAAAAATCAATAACACTGGTCGACAAAAGCTCAAAATGGTTGCCCTCCAAAGGTTTTACAGCTTTACAGCTCCTGTAAATTTTGCTGCTTTTAAAGAATGCAGAAATGCATCAGAAGGCCGCCGAGGAATTGCTTATCGGATTCGACGCTTTTACGTTTGCAAAGGGAAAAACTCTTTGGAAAAGTTATCTTTGCTAGGGACACCAAAACTCACAGGAATGGTTGAAAACCCTACCTACCATCTCTCATGTTTTCCAGTTCGAGCTCTAGGACAAAACTTGGATTATGAATGACGAAAGTGCTATGAAAGAAGGATTAAGGTGCCGCCACACGGACGCTACCTCCCTTAGTTTCTAAGTCTTAGTTGATTGTAAAAAGCATTTTTTCAACACTGAATAGTAGGCTATGAACTATTCGGGCATGCCGGAGTAGTTCAGGGTCTCTATGTTATAGCTTTTGACAGTACAATCCCGCGTTATGATGAAAAAAATGCTTTTTACAATCAACTATGAGTTAGAAACTAAGGGAATCAGCGTCCGTGTGGTGGCACCTTTACTATTTTAAACATAGTTGCATTCAAACCAAAAGAATCAGTTCAGAAGTTTATTAAATTATTATTTACAAAGACATTTCGAGTTTGACCTTTATATCATTTGTATCTATCGCGCTACTATTACCTGCAATATAATCTGTATAAATAAGTGCATCAAGATTTTAGTTTTTTACATTTTTGATTTTCTCGTCATTGTCGGTTTATCAATATCTGAATACCTACGTTACTCTTCGTCGACCAGGTAAGCACCTTGCGATCAGCTGCTGAAGGGTACTTCGTTAGCGTACGCTCAAACGTTTCAAATCATTGTAATGCTATGTTTCAGAAACATTTATTTTATTTTTCGAAATTTCGCGAAATTTAGAGACCAATTTCGTTTCGTCTCGAGAACTCGAAATCCACCTTGATTTCGTTTCGACTAATTTGGCGAAACCGAAATTAAGGGTTAATTTCGTTTCGTTTCGTTTCGACACCAGAAAAGTCAGTTTCGCACACCCCTAGTTGGTAGCATTTATTGGCCCTATAGTGATTTATAAATATGGTGACAAGTTGTTTTTTTTTTTCCAATTTTAAGAAAAATACCGAAAATACCGGTTTTTTCGCCTCTCCAATACCGGTATTTAAGTATTGAAAAAAAATATCGGTTTTACCGGTTTTTGTTTTACCAGTAAACCACCCTATTTCGGACCCATTGTGAAATGTAACACGTTAATTCAAGAGAGCTTCGTAGCCGCAAGGTTACAGAGTCCGCTTTGATAAGCGAGTGGTCGTGGGTTCGAATCTTAGTAGAATCAGGCCATTTGGTTGTCAAAGGACTTTAACATAGGTTCATTCTCAGGCTCTCCGTATGTAGTGGAAAACTTTAAACTGAATTCTATAGTACCCTTGCTGACTTTCATCCAAACAAAAAAGTCCCTCTTATAATAAAACTGTTCTGAGTAACGTATAATAGTTCTCTTCGGGGAAGGAACGAGGTTTCGATAAGACTCGTTCCTCTTGACAAAAATATAAGTCCTACTTATAATTAACCTGACCAGAGGTGAAATATTGAGCGCCTCTTCAGGGAATTGTGATTGTGACGTAGAACACTAGGAGGAGGAGGAACGAGGTTTCGATAAGACTCCTTCCTCTTGACAAAATAAGTCCCTCTTAGAATAAACCTGGCCAGAGAGGAACGT
The DNA here is from genome assembly GCF_029784165.1 of Wyeomyia smithii. Lineage (NCBI taxonomy): Eukaryota > Metazoa > Arthropoda > Insecta > Diptera > Culicidae > Wyeomyia > Wyeomyia smithii. The sequence goes on along the minus strand of NC_073695.1, from coordinate 240,619,397 downwards.
TATGTGTAGCCTCAATTCAGGGAATTGTAATTTGGCGATATTGGTAGGATAGAAAAAAAGGCTCGGTATAGTAGAGCAGTAAGCTTGAAACGAAAGGGTAAACTCTCACACACAAGCACGGATATAAATAAAAAAAATCACAGGAGGGTTGTGAGCAAAGCCACGACCGCAAGGTTGAGCTAGAATACTTTAACACAGCTCTACTTACGGCTGTAAGTTAACCTACGGCCGGCGTATCGGTTCGCGCCGCTTATCGCGTTTAGCCTGGCAGAGGCCTAACGCGCACGGCCAACACAATAGAAAGGTGTTTCCACATTGAAAATTAGACACGGCTTTACTGGAGTAAGTGTTGGCAAATGCATCTACCGCTAATACCGCCGCTATCGTACGAAAAATGACGCGCGTCTAAGAACACCCGAACTGTTTCGCCGTGCCGCTTCCATTTACTTCCTTATTACATCGGTCTTAGGGAAGTACCGACTGCACCTACCGCTGAGGCTGTTACCATACTGCTACTGGTACCCAAAGCTATTAACTCTTCGAATTATGTGTTTTATTTGTCCTCAAAAGAACAACTGTTCAATTCCATATCGGATTTGATGCAATCGCATCTCTTTAATATTACCGACAGTAATGTTCTTCTAAACAAAATGATTCTACTTTTCCATTCGAGGAAGTGCCGGCTGATGTACCGCAAAAATCTCGCCCGATCGCTCGCGTTGGCGTTTAGCCTGGCAGAGGCCTGAGACGTGGTGACCAACCACAGGGCAAGTGATTTGTTTAATTTGAAGGCAGCCACAGGTGCGACCCGCTGCTATGGTCTGTTACTGCTGAGTGCCGATATCTGCTGTAACTGCTGTCAACATTGTGGACGGTTCATCCAGTTCACCTTCCGACTAATTAATGTAGCTAGTTTTCCCAAAAACACTCTTTTATTGGCGTTGACGGTGTTGCTGATATTTGTTTGGTTTCTGCGTGCGAAAAAGAAAGAAGGAAATATTTTTGCTTTTGTCATCACGCGCATTTTGACAATTACATACGAGAGTTCACGTAGGTGCGAACAGCCTTCGAAATCTCTTTCAACGCGAATAAACCGAATAGCCGAAGGGTGCTACGTAATAGGCCACACCTTTCAGTTCAGGTTTACCATTTCCTTATGTTCTTTAGACGAATTATTCCACAATTCGCATTCGATTTTTGTATCCAGCGAATAAACACCGATGGTGCTCTCACACACGCAACGGTTTTAACCCGTATCTTATTGCGGTTTGTAACATCAAGCAATTTCGTTTGCTCGCTGTTGCGTGTTGCATCATGTTGCAACTTGGCAGCTGGGAGACGACGAAATTCTGTTTATGCTGATTGATTGGATCGACTTTATATTAGATCTGCATAGTCGAACTAACTGCTTTTGTGAATGCGTTCTAACAGGGCAATTTATTATTCAATGTCGGTTATGCTGATCGCAGCCTTTGCGCCGCCCCTACAGTGGGGGGTTTACTAAATAAAGTGAAAATTAGACAACTACAACAGAATTTGATTGCATCCCGCACAGAATGTCTGCTTGTGTTAATGCCAGAAAATTATTAACCTTCAATTATTTTTTTATTTGCCTTGAAAAAAAGCATTTTGCAGTTCACAATCGGTTGCTAATTACAACCTTTGAGCTGCCCTAACATTGGGGGAATTAAGATACACGGACAACATGCACTGTGGAAGCTATTTCACATTCAGTAAATTCGACGGGTGCGACAGATTTAAATTGCTAGGATGCAACACAGAATGCTTGCTTGCGTTGACAAAAATTATTAACTTTCAATTATTTGTCTTAAAAAAGGCATTTTGATTTCCAAAATTGGATTTCCTGATGGCAATCTTCATGCTGCCCCAACACGGGGGGAATAATGGCTGTCTGGCGGCACACGCTGAGAAAAACCGCGCTGCTCCTGAGACGTGGTGACCAACCACAGGTCTAGTGCTGCTGCTAAGGAAGGACGACTGCTATTGTCGCTGTCTAGAACTATTATGAGCGGCTCCGGCTGAAACAGGCTCTTATATAGGCCAAATAGCATGTTTTCAATTGCAAGGTACAGAGTTGCTAATAAAATTTGTATTTAAACTGGAAGAATGCTAAAGAAAAAACTGGAAAAAACTGGATTTCAAAAAAATTAAATGAATAGCATAAAAAATGTAATAGAGCTTCTCTGTGATAGTTACAGAATCCAATGTTAGTTTTAAATATAGCAAAAAATCACTCATTTCAATCAGAACTGTTCTGTTTCGGGTTTCCTTTTCTTTTAATTTTATTGTTATCTCCTAAAAATTTAAAAATTGCCTAATCAATTTATCTCAAAATTAAGAAGATGTACTTTATTTTACATTTAACAAGAGTACTGATGCAACATTTTTTTACGTTATATCTGTGAAGATTAAGTTCCAATTATCTTTGAGTTCGCTATCTTTTGGTATCTAATTATCCGAACATGTTTTAAACTGCTACGCAACAGAAATTATTTTGAAAATGCCGCCTGTATATGACATTTTTGAGATCGATTGTTTTTGTTTTCAAATAACACATTAAGCTATCATTGGAATGTATTTTTTCCACGATCTGGTAAAATCTATTTGCCAGTTTCTGAATAAAGCTTATCTTACTTTCCTTTTTCATCTCATCAATGCTATGTAGTTTATATTTTGGCCGTGTTTCGTGCGAGAAAAAAGAATAGGCTGGAAACGTAGATAAGAATTGTTACAATGATTTAACACTCTACAACATTTACGTTCTAGGAATATTTCCGAAAACCAATCGGAGCTTGAGTACATAAAAAATCTGGATAAAACTGGGAAACGAACAAAAAACTGGAAGATTCTGGGATTAAACTGTTTGACTGGATCACTCCAAATAAACTGGAAAAATCCAGTTTTAACTGGAACATTGGCAACTCTGGCAAGGTATATGATTCTGTCGATCGTGCTTGGGAAGCAAGCATCTAACGACCAATCAGAGGTCGAATTTTTCGTTTTGACAGGGCTTGACTATTTTCAATAGTACAATAGTGTGAATAATAAAATTACAATTATCTTATTTTGGGAAGAATCTTAGAAGATTTTCCAATCTATTGCTGCAAGAACGAAGGAAATCCATCGAATACTAACCGATTTATTAGCATTTGAAATTGGACATATTTTTCACTTTTTTCGGTTTTAGATTTTCATTTCACATCCCTATGTAGCCGAATTTCCTGAGAGAAGTATTCTACTTCAAAAAAGCGGAGAATCCTAAATAGTGATACTTCCATTAATATGAAGTTGTTTGGGGTTAGTTTTTCGTTAACTGTTTACCGTCAACAAGAATATCATTGAAAGTACAAAAAATCGTTACCAAAGGTGACAAGAAGAAGATGAAGCCTTATTGTAAGGAAAATTATGCCAATAAGGTTCAGACTTGTGTACGTTTGCTGTAGCCTGGAGAGCTAGCCTAGCACACTGCGTCCGAAGAAACGAAAGCTGTTACGAATTAATTTGTTTCATTAATCCTGCCAAGCACCAATTGCAATCTACCCTCGTCAGGGCCACAAACCCATGCAAATTTTGAAATATAGTAGTTCTACATATATCGCAAGCGATTAAAAAGTGGCGCCTGAAATCATTAAAATAGAGTTATTTTATTTCTAAAGAAAACGATGATCATCCAGCGTCATATGCAAGTAACACTTCGCTATGACCAGAGAAATTTTTCGTTGTGCCGTTGCACTCCATTTTCGTTTTTTGTTGCATGCCACCCTACTAAAGTACAAGAACTAATGAACTAATCTCATATTTTCTTTAATATCATATCAAATTTATATTAGGCAAAACTGTTCTGGACGATAAAATATTTCCCCTACAATCCGATTCAAAATTAAAGATGCAAAAGAGACATGGAACATCAATTTTCGAATTCAACCAATCACACTTCAGTAAATTCTAAGCAACCATCAGCGCAAAAGATGATTTTGTATCCTGAACTAGATCAGGTCCTCAGCGTTTGATCACTCCATGGACACACCTTCATTTCAACTACTCCATCTTCTAAAAGCTGGTAAAGTTGTCTATTTCAGCACAAACTTCATTCATCTGCTCGCTCTTTACGTTCCGTCTATATCTGTCAAAGTTGATTCTGTTCCGTAAATGTCGAACCCACGCACCGGTTCGACGGTAGTTTGGTCTTGCGGATGTACAACCACCATTCGAGGCCGGTGCGGTGCGTCTTCTGTGGATTACAAGCAACACCGAAGGCAGGCTTCGTGTCCTGCTCCGAAACGAAACACTGCAGGAAAAGTTTCATCAAGGTGGAAGTTATCCGCTTCAGTGTGTGTTCCGTACGGGTAAAACTCCAGTCAGGCAGGCAGAGACATCTTGTCTGGGAAGTCAGAATTCTGTTGGTTAGCTGCTTTCGGGTTAGGAAATAGTTTCCAAGCCCGGTTTTGATTTAAACACATTTCGCACCTCAGAATGAAGAGGCGAGAAATGAAATTTTACCAACTTGTCCGTGCCGTGGACGGGTGCAAGTTTGCCCAGCAGCAAGTTAGAGAATGTAGGTAGTGTTCAAAATTTGATTCCAAACTTCAGCAGCAGCAGCAACCCAGTAAAAGATCCTGTTCTGGCCGGAGGAAATTAAAGTGATTTAGGTTTCGATTTTCCACCTCGGTCAGCCACAAAATGGATGGTGGATTTAAGCGAATCGGCAAACCGCAGTCCGGAACAAATTTTTATACCACCATCAGCGCTGTCTGTGCGGACCGTGGCACAAAAAGGGGGCGGTAGCCCCTTTTTGGCTAGAAATACCCATAAAAACAAACAACCGACGCGTTGCCACCGTCCCCAGAAACTGGGCGGCTGACGGACACAGACTGACAGACGATGGACCGGCGAATGGATTTTGGTCATTGAATTCCGCAGCGTGACAGCGCAGAGCAGTGCTGGACGGAAAGGGGGATCGAAAAAGTTTTACAATAACTATAAATTTTGTTTAATGACGTGTCTCCGTGGAGGGTAAACGTAAACGGGGTTTGAGATTTGTCCTCGGCAGAACAGCAATGCAGTGGAAGGTGGTTGAGAGCGTGAAACTGCATTCGTTAACGCCCAAAATGGGCGCTAAAGGCTGGTAGCGAGTAGATATAAAAAGTTGAATAATAAAAAAAAATAAAATTAAACGCTTTTATGATAAAGGTCATTAAACAAATAATGATAAGTATAACGATGCAATTGTTTTACATTTTGAGAACGTTTCGGTAATATTTTTAATTTCACGCGTTCTGGCTTTTCATATAACACAGAGTTTTCTTCTACATAAAGGTTTGATCATTCTTATAGTCAAGAGAACTTGCGGAGTTTGAAAAAGTCTCACGGCACAATCACAACTTCCTGAAGAGGGTCTAAGGCTAGACCTATAGTAGGTTTTATTTCAAGTAACACTTATTTATATTTAAGCATGGAGAAGAAATCTTTTCAAAAGCTCGTTCATCCAGCCAATATCGCGCTGTCATTACAATTTCCTTAAATGAATCTGAATGACTCATCACAGGAATGTCTCATCACACACAGAAGAGTCAGCTGATGCTGATAACTCTTATAGACCTGTGTGATCGAGACCGAAGTCAGTCTGCGTCGTGCTTGCAAGTGCGACACAACTACGGAAGGTGCTCCGTACGGCTAATTTTTTCGAACTGAATTTCTATTTTTAACAACGGCTTTTTCCCGTTAACACGCAAGTTCAAGTTCCAAATTCCGCAAGTTCCAAATTCCGTGCCAATTTAAATAGACTTTCGTGGAGTTTTCTATATATTACCCCAAAACTCAACTATCGTCAATTCAACTTTTATAGTGATTTTCTATAATTTGTCAATGGTCTATAGTATTGCTAGTGTAAAATCACTATCAAATGTTATAATGAAAGAATTGATTTTTAGTGGCAATCGATAGAAAACTCCACAAAAGTCCATTTTATTAGGCAAATAGAAGTATGGTGTCTTTGACAAAGTTGTTTCTTATACAATGTGCTACAAATTTGCCGAACAGATTGAATTTTACATCCCAGAATGAAAAAAGTAAAATTCGTTTCTTAATTTTAGGTGGAATAATCACAAAATTCAAACTTTCTAGAGAATAACACAATGATACCATTCTTTTTTGCCTTGGCTTCTATGTATGATTTTTTGATGTAGTTGATTTCCCCTCGTTTGGCCACTTTTCATCTTAAAGGGCAACAATGGCGCCATTCGAAGACGCGATGATTCTGTCTCATAGTTGAAGCGAGATTTTTATGTTTTGACCAGTCCTAGCCAAAAATGCGACCCCTACCCACAGAAGGAGAGCGATCATGTGAAGTCAAATTGTTATTGTATCTTTGAGTATCGCTTACACTCTTGGTATTACATTAAACAAATTTAAAAAAAGTTCATCTAACGTCGAGATAAACCTATTTTAGTATTGTACGGGAAATGGGACAAAATTGACATTTTGTCTACATTTTACGTGGATCAAATACCTACTAATCGCTTTCTGAGAATTTTTTTTATCAATATAAGACATAATTTGAATACTACTTCTAGATATTAGCGCATTGCCACAAATGCTCTACATACTGGATAATATTTCGCTTTGTGTAATATACTAAAACAACGCCAAAACTGTTTTAGTAGAATCTTCGTTTTGAGCTCAGTTTTTGTCCGTTTTAGGTTTTTTTTTAAAGATAGGTGAATGTGGAAAAACTCTTAGAATTTTGATATTTGGCTTTGATTTGGCGTCGAAACAATCTGGAAAATTTTCGACTTCTCAGAAAATTACAAATGGCACCATTGGTAAATTGTGTTCGAACTCGGGGAAATTTGTTTTTGAGTCAAAATACATCAGAAAATCTTACCTAGAAGCCAACGCAGAAGAAAAAGCAAATTTAAGTTGCACTGTGTAATTGATAAATCAACTTTGCTGAAGACACTATGCCTTTAAAATCAATTTTTCTGGGTCAAAATAATTTCGATCTCGTTTTTGCAGCTTTTGAAACAGTGTGGGACAGCCACTGATGATAGCGCATACATGCAATGACAAACGGGTTGTTGTTTTTTATCTCTTTACGTCTGTTGGTTCTTCCCAGCTAGCTGGCATCCCGCCATATTTCGAGGACTAGCATCTCAGCGTGTGTGTAAACGAGATAGCATATCACCGCCACTTTTCATACGCATAACATAGCATCTGTCAATGGGGCCCGCAAATCACGGATCCGCTGCGATGTTAGCTGCGATGAAACAAAGCAAATGAGATAGAGATCCCAGCTAGCTGGTTCTTCCTAGCTGTCGCTAGTGACAGCCTTTACAGCACGAAATTCTCCGGCACAAATCCAAGCAGGCTGTCAGGTGATTATGATTCATCTGACAGTCCACTCGGATGAGGCTGGTTCTATAATGAAATCGAGGCGGGGCGAAACATGTTTTTCTACGTAGAATACGTTTTATGGGAATACGTTTTATGGAAATCAAAAATTGTCCACTTCCAACGTTTAAAACACAGTAAGTTTCCATCCGATTTCCTTCATTGTTACAACAATCGATTGAAAAATTTTCTATGCATCCGCCCAAATACAGGAAACTGTAATTTTGGTCTGTTGAAAATTGTCGAGCCATGTTGAAACGCAGATTTCGACCTCTTATTGGTCGATCAAAGCTTGCTTTCCCTAACACGGTCGACAGAATATACCTAGTTGACCGAGAATGCACTCTTTGTGCGATATGCATAATTCATCTCAAGACTGTACCGGTTGCATATGGACATTGGGTGCTGATTGTGCGAAGAAGGAAAAGGCGGGGTCAAATTTCTGGCAAGTCACGTTGGGTGCGTTGGTCCTTAAGCACCCGTCTATCTGGCGGCTGTTACGGAGTTTTCGGTAGCTGCAGAATACTGGAAATGGCAGGAAATTCTGCTAGTGATAACGAGAGAACTACACGCAAAAGTTCAAGTCTTGTACAATCATTGTACTTCCCGATTCGCACAAATTTTGCACTGAAATCGCACAATAAATGTGTGTAAAGGATAACGCAACAATTGTACTGCGAATACATTGACACAGATTGAAATCAGAATATGTATCATATATTGATACTTTATTTCTCACATCGACTGTATTAGTGACTGCTACTCATGCTACTGCAAGCAGTGAACAACAACATATGTGAACTCACTAGATTTATATAGCTATAATACTCAATCGATTTATCTCGATGGATTTGGTCGTTTAAAAGTACCATTGAATGATTTGCAAAAAATAACGAAACAAAATTATGTTAACAACATTTTGTAATCAACGCTAGCTTTACCGAAAGCCCTCCATTCCACAAAGCCACAAAAGCGTTGCTGATTTTTTATGGAAACACTTGTAAATTGTGAATAATTATAATTTGTCATTCTGTGCACGCGCTTTTTTCTCAAGCGACGAAAAAAATTTCTCTCTCGCTCGTAGAATTTCCATGTACGTGCGACAAGACTAGACACGTCACATACAATTTGCAGGTTGCTCTTTCGCTTCTCTTTCGGTACGGATTGAGACGCGCAAGGCGATATCTCGTTGCTTCACGAAATGAGTGAGACACCCGTGCTGTACATACTTGATACCAGTGTTGTTAGTCTCACTCATACTGTCGGTGCGTACTTGCTGCTATTCAGAGGAATGCATGAAGAAGAAAAAGTATCTCAAAAGCGTGTGTGCAAAAGACTTGAAAAGCGTAGCATATGTCTCATCCTCAAGCAGAAAGGAGGAGAAGGGTTTTGTTTCTCGCTCGCTTTGCAATGCTGCTTGATTGCAGTTGAAACTGTTTAGGTGTAGTAGTTTGGAGCTGCCAATTACATTGGAGAAACTCCAGAGCATTAATTGCGTTATGCCCAACACGCAATCATTGTAGTGGTTCCGAATTACATCCACAATTACACTAAAAACGCACAATTTTGTACTGGTTTCGCTTTTGCGTGTAGAATCATTGGCGAATAGCAATCCGGAATTATGTTGAATTGAACGAACTTGAACAAAATATAATGGTATCTCTTTGTGCCCCAAAATTATATAATTTTGAAGACTTGATATTTTCTACCACTCGCTGAAACGTTGCCGATAGTAGTTAAAATCTTTTAACACGCGTGTAATTGAATGCTTGCTTTTGACGTGGGACACGTCTTACTTGAGTAGGGTAGCATGCTGTGGAGAGTATTTTTGCCACTGAACCCTAATGTCTTGGAGAAAAGGTAAAGGTTGCCCCGTTGAATCGAGAACCTTGAACGACCAGTGGAAGCGCTCACGAAGAAACTTCACTCACTGATGTGTCACGAATCGGTCACCGAAACAGAAACTGGAATAGATTTTAAGAACAAGTGCAGAATGAAGGTGTAATCAAATGGATAAGAAAAGATGAACAAGCAATGCTACGAAGAGGAAGACCATCATATCAACCGCCGACGTAGCCAGAAAAACCACAAACGACCATTAACAGCTCAAACATCACTTTCAACTAGAACTATCCCCAAACAACAAAACAAAAATTCAGCAGCAATCAACGGCAGTGCGCAACAGACAGCAGCAATAGATAGCGCAGCAATAGCAAGAAGTTTGTCTGTCATTCGCATTACCCCCGAAAAGAAATGGCTCCCAATCTCTTGAACACCACAAAGCCAGTACAGAATCGATCTTTTCTCGCCCTGCAGTGGAATCTTTCGAAGAAAAATTTTGGAACAAGAACTACTCACATCTGAGTTCAAACCAATAGTCATCGCCCTACAAGAAACCTTGATCCCTGATTATACCCTGCCCAAATTTTTCGTTAATGGAAATGGTGTTTCAATAGCGATCAAAACCGGAACCCTCCTGAATGGAAAATCCAAAACTCCTCTGTCTCAGTCGTTATTATCTAGTGACTTCAACTCCCACTCAACAACCTGGGGAGGTTCCTATACCATTCAAAAAGGAACTATTATAGAAGAACAATACCCTGTCCTGAACAATACCCTCATTACCCTAAACAACCATGCATCTTCCGGTAGTACAACTGCAATAGACCTGTCTAAGTAGTGCTGTGTAACAAGCAAGTGGAAATATTTTTTTTTTTTTTATTGAACGAATGTCATTCGTCCCATTATCTTTTTTTCTGTTGTGTATCGTCAACCAGTACGGACGTGTTTTAGTTAGCTCTAGGCCACGCGCGAATTTAAATTTTTGTTTTTTGTTTACATTCTTTTTTCGCTTGTAGGTGCTTTTGTGCCAGTAAGTCAACCCAAGCTTCGCGCGAGTAAGTTTGTGCGTTATTTACACTTTTTTTGTAAACATGACATCGTTAGTTAGTGGAAACTGTGTGGTGTGCGGTTTTGGGTCTTCGGACAACCGAAACTTATGGAAGTGTGAGGGGTGTTCCCTACGATTCCATGCCGCGTGCGCAGGTGTTAAACGAAACAAGGAAGGCCAGATTAGGTCCTACATGATGCCAGCCTGCAATGATTGCCAGGAGCGAATCGCGATGGAATTAAATTTTCGTCACCTGGTACACCAGCAGGCTCTTCTTGCTGACTTAGTGAAAAAGCATAGCGAAACAATACACAAATCGACGTCAACATTGCAGGAAATTGGAATCGTTCAAGAGGTACCCGAACGACAAGAAACTCTATTCGATGAACTAAAACAGGAGCTTTCGTCTGTTAAAAAAGTGAACTCTCCTACAAATATAGTGAGACAAATCAATAACCACGTGACGACACTTTTTGACGATGCTATAACTTCCGCTAAAGTTAACATGACTGAGTCGCTTGGGATACTTAGCAACTCGATTACAAATAAGCTGACCAGTCATATTGATGAAATACCTAATAAAGTCGACGAACAGCTTAAAGCTGTTAATGAAAATTTGATCAATGTGGCCACTTCTAAGACTCAATGTAGTGTTCCTGAAATCTTGGAAGAATTTCGAATAATTGGCAGCAGAATTTCTGAGTACACGCCAAGAATGATGCCCATCGAAAACAGCATTGGTTATCCAAGTGTGGCAGAGGAAGAGGCCGGCCAGCCTTCAAATGATCTTCCAAACAGTGGGTGGCGTTTCCTTGGCTCGAGAAAAGTTTGGAAACAGGACTGGACAGCGTACGATACAAAATTACACCGTATTATGCAGCAGCAAAAACAAGCTGACAAAGCAAGAAAACGGAGGGCCAGAAGACGAAATCATTATAGGCGAAATAATTACAACAGAAACAACAACCCTAGGCATAACCATATCATTCACAACAACAACAACGATAATAACAACAACTCTGTCAATAACAATAGAAATAACTACAACAGCAATAACTACAATAATAATAACAATTCCAACAACGACCGCAACAATAAGAACTACTTCTACAATAACAACAACAATCAGAACCAGAATCGCAACCTCAACTTTAACAGAAATCTCGATAATAACCATCAAAGTACCAATCGAAGCAACTACAACTTCAACACCAATAGTAACCGTAGATATACCAACCACAACCGTCACGTCAACAACAGTTTTTGGAATAATAACAATAGCCCCAACTATAACATGGCCAACAGGCAACAGAATAACGTCACCAACTTCTACAATGATCAACAACACACCAACTCTAATCGTTTCCATGCAAATCAACTGTTACCACCTGACAGAGTGCTTCTTGCAGCAGTGAAAGACCTCAACCTAACTTCATTCCTACGATTCAATTTCAAAGAGGCGGAACTCTTAACCCATACCCGGCGAACGACGAGTTTCCACTTTCTCAACCCCAGATGATCTGCGATCCTGCACACCTTCCTACTTCACAATGCATTACGTGCTCATCTAGGCACTCGTGTCTTCAACGCAATTGACTCACTCATCAGAGGACCGTTGCTGGTGATAATTTTGTTCAACCTAGAGATGTAGGAAATGACGCGACCTGCTCTGCTCTGGTAAACACTTCTGTTAATAATGACTCTCATTCTTTAGCTTCTACACTCGAACACCCCACCACTACCGAGATCTCTGTATATTGCCAAAATTTTAACCGCATGCGAGGCGCTCACAAAATTAACGAAATTCAAAAAATGTACTACAGTCCCCCCACGATTATGGATCACTTACGAACGAATTCAAAAAATCATTTCGGACCAATTTTATTGTTTATAAGTAATCTCTAAATGTTTTCAGTCACAGAAATATGTAATCTTTCACTTTATTGAGTATTTGTTTCCATGTTTTGTGAATATTTCTCAGAAAGTATATTTATTTCATAACTCACCAAATACACAATTATGGATCACTTTTGAGAGCGTTTCTAAATATGAGACAATTCGCATCATATTATGGATCAGCATAATAAAAACAGCTTTTGGCAACGAATTTATTCAATAAACCTTTTTCAAATTATGTAATTTGAAGAAATAACATATTTCAAATCGTATTAAAGATCCCGCATGGCCTGGCCCCATTTTATGTGGCTTTTGAGGTTGCAGTTAGATCGAGAATCCACGTCTGTCACTCCCGAAGGTAGCAATGAACGATTGTATACGGTACATCATAACAGTTTCCCGCTTTACGTAGCTTTCCTGTCCCTCGTGCCTTGGATATAATATTTTTCAAAGGCTAAGCACTGTTTAGCTTCCGTTTAGAGCTCAATAGAAGTTGAGAGGGTGTTTTAATTGGTGAAAATCACATTTGAATCGAAGTGATCCATATTTATAGAGAACTATCTTGTCTCGGTCCCTATTATGGAACACTTAGAAAATAACTAGTTTTTACAGAACAATCGTTATAAACCATCAACGTTTTGATGAATCGTGAAGAACTTACCTTGATCTTTGTGTATGAGTTATTTTTTGCACGAGAATTAGCGATAATATCACATATGAACCTTATAAATGATGAGCGTGCTACTTACGCTTATGAGAAAAACGACAAATATTTTGATAGATTCTGGATGACAATATTTCATGCTTATGGAAAACATATCAATCTAGGAATAAAAACGATGTTTTCTGTGTTCAAAGCTAGCAAATATGGCATATTTTACTACAAAAATGTTACATGCCTTCGAACCGTTAGTTTAACTGAGTTAAATAACATGAGACACAAAAGTGATCCGTAATTGTGGGAGTTCCATAATTGTGGGGGGAGTGTATCCTGTTCATTTTCTGTTATTTTAGCAACCGAAACCAGCTGGGATGAGGGTGTTCGCAGCGAAGAAGTCTTCGGTTGCCGATATAATGTCTATAGAAATGACCGTAACTATCAATTATCTGAAATGAAATCCGGTGGTGGTGTGTTGATTGCGGTGTCAGTAGACTTTAATTCAGCTCTTATCGACACCATTCAGTTTAAAGAGTTCGAACATGTTTGGGTGAAAGCAGAACTGGCAGGAGAGACACACGTATTTGTCCCTGTCTATTTCCCTCCAAATAATGCGCGAAAAGAAATCTTTGAAAAGTTTATTCATGTTGTTGAAAATATTGCATCTAACCTGTTACCTGAAGTAAAACTCCACATATACGGTGATTTCAACCAACGCAACATTGATTTTATTCCGGACATCGATAACCTCAGCATTTTACTTCCTATTATTGGCGGAAATGAAACGCTGCAATTTCTTTTTGATAAAACCTCTAGTCTTGGTCTTAATTAAATAAATCATGTGAAAAATGGACAAAATTGTTATCTAGATCTGTTAATGTCCAACATTAGTGAAGACTTTTGTGTGAAGAATTCATTACAACCATTATGGAAGAACGAAGTTTATCATACAGCAATAGAGTTTTCTTTATTTGTGCATGTGAATGAAAGACCTGACGAATATGAATTCGAAGATGTTTTTGACTTTCAGTCAGCAAACTATGATGAATTAAAACATAAACTAAATAGTATCAACTGGCAAGATGTATTGTTCGAAGACGGAAACGTCGATTCGGCTATAGAAAATTTTTATAACATATTATCTGATTTATTTATCAGCGAAATACCATTGAAAAGAATAAGACGTCATGGCAATTCCAAATACCCAGTCTGGTACAATAGACAAATTAAAAACTTAAAAAACAAAAAACAAAAAGCACATAAAAAATACAAAACTCATAAAAATCGCGATGCTTTAACAACTTATCTTAACATTTGCGGCGAATTAAACGATGCCTTTAGTAACGCGTTTAAAGAGTTCACATTAAAGACTGAGCTTGAAATCAAATCCTGTCCAAAAATTTTTTTCAAATATATTAAATCAAAGTTAAAATCTGAAAATTTTCCTTCAAAAATGCAACTGCATGACAAAGTTGAAGAGAACCCGGCATACATCTCTGATCTATTTGCTGATTTTATCCAACAAAATTATACAACTTTCTCAGAATCTGATCGTGACTATACATTCTTCACCAACTTTCCTGAGTTTCCCAACTATTTCAATATTGAACATGTCAGCGCACGCGAAATTGAAGATACTTTAAAAGCTCTGGATGCGTCTAAAGGTCCGGGACCAGACGGAATTCCGCCAGCATTCATGAAACATTTAGCTAAAGAGCTAACTTCCCCACTGTTTTTGATTTTCAATATGTCGCTGGAATCCGGTTGCTTCCCGAAATTCTGGAAAAACTCATATCTAGTGCCTGTGTTCAAATCTGGTAAAAAATCCGACATTAGCAACTATCGAGGAATAGCCATTCTTTCCTGTATACCAAAGCTTTTTGAAGCAATAATAAACAAAAAGTTATTCCACCAAATAAAAAATAGAATTACCCCAACGCAACACGGTTTTTTCAAAGGGCGCTCAACAACAACTAACTTACTCGAGTTTATCAACTTCTTTTTGAACGCAATGGATAAAGGTAATTATGTTGAAACCTTATATACTGACTTCAGTAAAGCTTTCGATCGCATTGATATACCCCTGCTTCTCTTCAAGTTACGAAAAATTGGAATTCATCCACAATTACTCAAATGGATTGAATCGTATTTGACAGATCGTCAACAAACAGTCAAATTTAAAGGTAGAATATCGAAACCTATTCAGGTAACCTCAGGAGTTTCTCAAGGCTCTCACTTGGGCCCTCTACTATTTATATTATTTATAAACGACATTTCCTTAATTCTAAAACATGTAAAAATTCTTACGATATAAAACTTTTCATTGAAATCAAAAACGCTGATGATGTAAATATTTTTCGTAACGAGATAAAATATTTTTACATTTGGTGTAAAAAAAGCCTTCTTCAGCTAAACGTAAAAAAATGTAATTCGATGGCTTTTGGCAGAAAAAGAAACATGCCAAGCAATATTATTCCCTTAGGAGATCAGGTAGTAGAGAAATGTGAACGAGTTAGGGACCTAGGAGTCATACTCGACTCAAAATTAACATTCACTGATCGCTACAATCAGGGGCGGATTAACGCATAGGCGAAGCAGGCGGTCGCCTGCTCGTCAATTATCTAGGGGCGGCATACGAACAGCTAATGCGTGTGCTTATTTTTTAAGCTTCGAGGAAATTTTTTCTCTCGCTAGCAGGACTTCCATTCACGTGCGACGCGACCAGGCATGTACCATACAATTTTCAGGATGCGCAAGGTGATGTCTTGTCGCTTTATGAACTACATACTTGATAGTAGGGTTTGCAATCCCGGGAACGATTACCCGGGAAATAGTTTTTCCCGAGATTCCCGGATCCCGGAAACAGAAATATTGATTCCCGGGATCCCGGGATTCCCGAGTTCCGCGAAAAATCTTGTTAGATTTACTATAGTTTTTTATGCATTAGTGGCAAAATCTGTCTTCGCCTGCAGCTCAAATCAGCCTTCGTCCGCCCCTGACTACAATACAATTATTAATTAATTATTAATAAGGCTAGTAACATGCTCAGTTTTATAAAACGTTTCTGCTATAATTTCCAAGATCCATACACAATAAAAACACTTTATAATTCCTATGTCAGGTCACTTTTAGAATACTGTAGCATTGTATGGTCTCCGTTTTCTGCAACACATGTAAACAGAATAGAATCAGTGCAAAAACTCTGGAAATTCGTGGTCGTTTTGGTTTTTACATTCAAACTTTTTTCATTAATAGAACATTCCAAACAGTCTATCCACAATCAAAACTTCAGATAACGGTATCCCTCAAGGATTTGTTATTTCATCAACACTTTTTATCATACTAATGCAGTTTATATTTGAGATTACCCTGAAAATATAAAAATATTAGTACACCGGGGTCTTTTTTTACGCGGTTGGTTGTACCGCGTTGAAAAAATCCGCGTATA
Organism: Wyeomyia smithii; assembly: GCF_029784165.1. NCBI lineage: Eukaryota > Metazoa > Arthropoda > Insecta > Diptera > Culicidae > Wyeomyia > Wyeomyia smithii. Next base: position 240,603,095 of record NC_073695.1, on the reverse strand, counting down.
AAAAACCACTTTATTTTTAAAAATCGCGTGAAAAAACTCCATTCAATAGTAAGATCCGATTAAATATAAAGGCACGTAGGTAAATATAAACTCATAAAATGATATAAAAATGGTAACGAAACACACAAAATGAGTTTGAAGTGCTTCTAAAATGAAAATTCATTGAAGAACATGGCAATAACTTTTTTGTGATAATTTTGCCACATGTTTAAGCTTTCGTTGCTTAAACGGAAGTAAATCGCAACGACCCTGACTCGTATCGTTATACATTTATTAATGTATGTTTGATCCTTCTTCCCGAAACAACGGAAATTGCCTATTTTTTGATAATAATAGCAAATATATTAAAAATATGCATTATTCAGATTAATAAAACAGAATATGTTATTGTCATGAACCATACGATTGATTTTTACTTTATTGGATTCACTTATACTAAACTTATTTAATACCGCGTGAAAATAATCTTCTGAATCGCGTAAAAATAATCCGCGTTATTTAAAAAAACCGCGTTAAAATAATCCGCGTTATTGTAAAAAATCGCGTATAAAAGTCGCGTATAAAAAAACCGCATAAAAATTACCCGCGTAAAAAAAGACCCCAGTGTATTCGCAGATGACATGATTATAATCTCCAAAAAAGTTTTCCAAAGCTTGCACGCAAAAGATTTCAACCAGCAGTAGGCCTCGTAAACAATTGGGCTCAAGATATCGGTTTCATCATACCACCTAAAAAATCTGAACTGATTCACATTAGTAAATCATTCAAAATTTTCGACCCAACAATAAACCAAACAATTACACTGTGCTACAAATGAATAAACAGTGCAAGAACTATGCAAGAACTATACACAGACTTCGAAGCCAACTGTTTTGGTACACAGGACAGTTACAGGGCCATTACCATTTACCATCTTACCAGACCCTCGTAATTTTACGTTAACATTGCGGTCGTATCTCATATACAACCTTTTTTTTTTTTTTGATATTTTAATTTAAAATTTTGCCAATTTCCTAAAAGTCATCCACTGACAACTTATTTGTATGTAACAATTCATAAATAAATTCAGCACTTTTCAAATCATAAGGGCCATCCACATTCCACGTGGACAGATCTTTGACGATTTAGACCCCTCCCCCTTCCCCTCCGTGGACAACTACCCATATAAATGTTAAAAACTTTGTATGGACCCTGGAAATTATCAAATCCACCCCAACCCCCTCATTTTCGAGAAGCTATTGAAAATTGATGATTACAAATATTTTTAGGGTCAAAACGGTTTATTTGATCGGTATGACGTATTCGGCAAAGTTGTAGATAACAATTTTGTCTTTACGAAAAAATCCGAAAAAATTTGAATAGCTTCTCAAAAACGAGTCGTGCTCCAAAAAATCAAGCAAATAGCACAAAATGGCTTCTTTTGCCTATAGAAACATTTACGCAAAGTTTTGGACAAATTAAAATGGTCGATTAAGGGGGGACCCTACTCTAGAAGGTCGAAAAATCATGAATTTTCATATTTTTTTTGGCTGTCTAGAGTAAAGTGAAGTGTTTGGCTATTTTGGCTTTTGATTAAGGTATATTTGAAGATGTATTTTCCATGTCGTGAAAGTAAATATAGTGAGTATTACACTGTTGGCAGCTGGGAACGTGGATGCTCTCTCTAAATCAGTACCTAACTGGTGGTAAGTTTTTCTCAGCTTCTAGTAGACCGATCGGGCTAAAATTTTTTTTCAGTATATAAAAACATATTATCTATCTTGTTACGTAGCCGTTTTTGAAAATTCCAAAAATTGCCAAAATGGCGGCCATTTTAGTAAAAAAATTGTTTTTTTTCATGAAAAATCACTATTTAAAAAATCATAAAACATTGAAAAACTCAGATATCAAAAAACGGCTACGTAACGAGTTAGATAATCCATTTTTACATGTTAAAAAAAATTCAGCAAAATCGGTTCAGTAGATGCTGAGAAAAATTTACCACCCGTTGAAAAAACATGGTTTCGAAAAAAACGCGTTTAAAGTTTTAAACAACGATGATACTGTTATCAATGAAGTAAATTGTTTAGAAATGTGTTACTTACTATTTCCTTGGACGCAGAAGATGTATCCGGTACAATATTTAAAAAAAAAAAAAACAAAATGGCGGATGCAATATGGTGGAACAAAAATTTAAAAATGGTATTTGAGTAAAAAAACAATGTATTTGTATCAAATTTTTTAGTCAGCTATTCCTACTTTTAATACAATGTGGTATGTGGAACTCTTCCGTAGTTACTACACTATCTCTTTATGTAGAACAAAAGTGATTTGTCTGTTTAAAATATGGAAATATATTGAAAAAATCAACTTGGTTCCCGGCTGTTGGAAAAATTATAATTATTGCGCACTACAAAATAAGCTTTTACGGTCGTTGGAATGGCTCATTCAAGTATGTAGACACATCAATATAACGTATGGGTCGTACCCCAAATTTCACCATCATTGAAGTTTTGATTATAAGCTATATTTAGTATAAAAATCTTATGTTAACGTTAACTAATTCGATAGGGGTGAAATGGTCACCTTTAAGTGGGGAGAAATGAGCACACCTTGTCACATAAGCTTACCTAAAATTCATCTCAGTAGACTTGTGAGTTTGTCTGTTTCCATAGTCAGTGTTTTTTTTTTTTTTTTTTTTTTAATAGAGGGCGAATGTTTGTAATGATTTATTTATGTACTAATATCTATTCAGAATTAGTATTGTGTGTTCTGCCACAAATGGTGACATTTCAACACTTTTATATATATGCATTTGTACGCTTTTTTATATTATTGAATGTTATTAGCTTTCACAGTTAAGTTATATAATTGTAGGAAAATTATTAAACCTACCTGTCAAGTCAATTGAGGATTGCAACGATTTTTGTCGGAATTTGTTGATAATTTGGCTTGACATATTTTCTAATGTTTCTACATTAGTGAGCCTATGTAGCTCGTTCGTGCTAAACCAGGGAGGACGCTTCAAAATCATTTTCAAAAGTTTATTCTAAATCCTTTGAAGTGTCTTCTTCCTGGTTGCACTACAGCTTGTCCAGATGGGAACTGCATATAACATTGCTGGTCTAAAAATTTTTTTGTAAATTAACAGTTTATTCTTGAGACAAAGTCTAGAATTCCTGTTGTTAAGAGGATATAAACATTTGATATACTTATTGCACTTTGACTGGATATTTTCAATGTGCTCCTTGAAAGTAAGATTCTTATCATAAATTAGCCCTAAGTATTAAACTTGATCAGACCAATTTAAGACCACACCGTTCATCTTAATAACGTGGTTATGGGTGGGTTTGAGAAATGAAACTCTTGGCTTATGAGGAAAAATAATTAACTGTGTTTTTGAAGCATTAGGGGAAATCTTCTATTTTTGTAAGTATGAAGAAAATATATCTAAACTTTTTTGAAGCCGACTGCATATAACACGAAGGCTTTTTCCTTTTGCGGAAATGCTTGTATCGTCACAAAACAGAGATTTCTCACAACCTGGTGGTAATTCAGGAAGATCAGAAGTAAAAATGTTATATAAGATTGGGCCCGAGATACTCCCCTGAGGCACACCAGCTCTAATAGGCAATCTATTAGAATTACCATTTAGATAGTTAACCTGAGAAGTGCGGTCAGTTAAATAACTTTGTATCCTTTTTGTAAGGTAGAGCGGAAAACTGAAAATGGACATTTTAGCTATTAAACCTTTATGCCAAACACTGTCGAATGCCTTTTCTATATCTAGAAGAGTAGCTCCAGTCGAATAGCCTTCAGATTTATTAGTTTGAATCATATTTGTTACTCTAAGTAACTGATGAGTAGTGGAATGCCCATGGCGAAAACCAAACTGCTCATTTGCAAAAATTGAGTTCTCATTAATATGTGTTATCATTCTATTGAGAATTATTCTTTTAAAAAGTTTGCTAATAGAGGAAAGTAAACTAATTGGTCGATAACTTGATGCCTCAGCTGGATTCATTTCGGGTTTTAAAATTGGAGTGACTTTGGCATTTTTCCATTTCTTAGGAAAATGTGCTAGTGCAAAGCATCTGTTAAAAATTTGTACCAAGAAATTTAAAGAGTTTTCGGGAAGTCTTTTGATGAGGATATAGAAAATCCCATCATCTCCTGGTGCTTTCATGTTTTTGAATTTTTTGAGAATAGTTCGCACCTCATTCAAGTTTGTTTCCAATAACTCTTCAGAAAGAAATTCTTGGGTGGTGACTGATCATACTTTTGGTTTACTTCATTTTCAATAGGACTTACTACATTCAAATTGGAGTTATGAACACTCTCAAACTGCTGAGCAAGTTTTTGAGATTTTTGTTCATTCGTTAGAAAAATGCAATCACCATCTTTAAGGACTGGAATGGGCTTCGAAGGTTTCTTAAGAACCTTAAGAAAGGTTTTGAATAAGGTTTTAGTTGTTCAACTTCTCTCATGAAATTCTCATTTCGCAAGAGAGTGAATTTATGTTTAATTTCCTTTTGTAATTCTTGAAAAATAATTTTCAAAGCAGGATCACGAGATCTTCGGTATTGACGTCTCCGTATGTTCTTCAAACGTATAAGAAGTTGAAGTTCACTGTCAATAATTGGTGCATTAAATTTCACTCGAGCCTTAGGAACTGATAAATTCCGGGCATTGAGTATTAAAGCTGCTAAAATTTTCTAATGCTCTGTCAATGTCAGCACTATTTTGTAATATAATATCATCATTCAAATTTTCTTCGATCGTAGAACGATATCTATCCCAATTAGTCTTGTGATAATTTAACACAGATCTAGTGGGATTTGAAATAGTTTCATGGGAAATAGAAAATGTTATGGGAAGATGATCAGAATCAAAATCAGCATGAGTTAATAAATCACTGCATGAATGGCTTTGATTTGTTAGTACCAAATCAATTGTAGATGGATTCCTAATAGAAGAATAACATGTAGGACCATTTGGAAATAAAACTGAATAAAATCCAGCCGAGCAATCATTAAACAATATGTTTCCATTGGAATTGCTTTGAGCATTATTCCAAGATCGATGTTTCGCATTAAAATCACCGATGATTAAAAATTTAGATTTATTCTCCGCTCACCAGTGCATTGAAAAGGCAAATACACTGCGGCTATAAATAAAATGCCAATACTTGTTTCAATTTCAATTCCCAAACTCTCGATAACTTTGGTTTCAAGATGGGGTAAAACACGATGTTTTATCCGACGGTGGATAACTATTGCAACTCCACCACCGGCAACATCAATTCTTTTTTAGTTTAATATTTGGTTTTAGAAGTGTTTCAGTCACAACTGCAATATGCACATCGTGGACTGTTAAAAAATTGAAAAATTCATCCTCTTTCGCTTCTAAAGAGCGAGCACTCCAATTTAGAAAATTTACAGCATTATTTAAAATCATTGCTGAATTTCAATTTCATAATAATATTAGTTGTAAATTTTATACCTTCTTGAACAGCCTCGTACATCGAGTTACAGTTCAACAAAACGGACATTAGCTGCAGCATGGATTGTTGTAGGTATTCAATCTTTTCTGGAGTTGGACTACCTAAATCAATACTGGCTGACTTTTCAGCACCAAACACGAATGGTTTGTTACTGTTTGAATCTGAAATATTACCTGTAAGGACACTGGCATATGAACAGCCTGGTGTTGCCTGAACAGGATTTTTCGTCTGAAATTTGTTATCTGAATTTAAATTATTACCTACAGACACACCTGCTAATGAAAGTGCTGGTGATGTCTGAACACTATTGAAAATCTTTTGTATACCCACATTGACAACAGGTTGCTTAGAATTCCTACGTTGTCTGGAAGCAATAATTTTTGACCTTACAGGACAATTAAAGAGATTAGATTTGTGATTTCCCCCACAATTTACACATTTGAAACTATTAGTGGTCTCTTTCACGGGGCAGATATCTCTCGTGTGACCAGTGTCACCACAAATCATACATTTTGCTGCCATATGGCAGTTTCGAGTTCCATGACCATAGGCTTGACAGTTTCGACATTGAGTAAGGTTATGGATTTCTCCATGTCTCTTGACATTCTCCCACTTTATTCGTACGTTAAATAAAACACGTGCTTTTTCCAAACATTTCAAATTATTTACTTTGGTACGATCAAAATGTACTAAGTAATTTTCCTGGTGTATTCCAGTTTGATTAATTTTGGCATTTGCCTTTCGTTTCATCAAAATTACTTGGTTGGGAGCAAAACCAAGTGATTCTGACAAACGTTCTTCAATTTCCTCAATAGTTTGGTCATTTGAAAGACCTTTCAGAACAGCCTTAAATGGTCTCTCGTTTTTGGCATCAAAAGAGTAAAATTTATATATCTTTTCAGTCAAATACTGTAAAAGTTGTTTATGGCCATCAAGAGATTCGGCCAAAATACGAATTTCGCCTTGGCGGCTAATTTGAAAATTAACTTTCACATTCGACAGAAACGATGAAAGCTCTGATCGAAATGCTTTAAAATTTGCTACATATACCACAATAGGTGGAATTTTGACCTTCTTCATAACGGCTTTATGCTCAGTATGAGAAGTTTGAATTTCTTGATCCCCAACGGAAGAAAGAATATCATACCTGTTAGTCGAAATTTCAGTGTCACTTGGAGGAGATGCCTCACGTTTCCTTGAAGCCGCATCAAAGCGAGCCTTTTTATTTTTTCCAGGCATAACTGGAAAACTTCACTGCACTTTCACTTCATTATAGAATTTAATTAGAAATATCTCAAACCAAATTTACTCACTAAACACTCGTTAACGTTAAAAACAAATTTATTACTTTGCGTTTCAACAGGTAGTCTTTCAAGAAGATTGCCTGTTGAAAGCGAAAAACAAAGCTTCAAATTCTCTCGGTAGTCTAAGACTTAGCCTCGAGCTGTTGGTAAAAAAGAAAAATGCATAGTCAGTGTTTGTTTACAGTGATGGTGCGAACATATATTAGAAAATCTTTGAGACCGAATCGGTCAGAAAAAGGGACTGCAGGCAGAATTTGGCGCCATAAGGCAAGACGGGACATTCACGAAACAAGCCGCCAAATATCACGGCATCCCGCGACAAACGGTGGCCCATTAGTTGTACTTCTACACAGTTTCAGGATATGCTCTACAAGAGTGCTCAGCTCATTATACCCCGTGGGTGCTTATTATGCCCCAGTGAGGTGCTCATTGTGCCCCACACATCGACTGATTGCTTGTTTTTGATGCATGAATCTAATTTGTGTTTTTCACCATTATACGATAAACTTTTCAATTTGTGAATAGTGTACCTTTAACTATAGATAGTTAATGCAAGTTTTTAATGCAAGTGCTCATTATGCCCCTATTCCCCCTATGCACAGGAGGAACAATGGGTTGCTGTCTTTCACCATTCGATAAAACTACTGATCAATCCTCTTCGCCTCTTTCTTCGACTTTCTAAAATAGGGTCCCCCCTTAAATTGGTTGCCCGTTTTTTTGTGGATTTGCTCAAATGTTAGAAATCTTCAAAAATGCTTTAAATATTTCGCAATGATTTGCTCTGGAGATAATCAGGATGGTTTGATATATTAGAACTATTACATTCGTTTCATTTGACTTTCGTTTAACCAAAATACATGATTTTTGAATGAAGAATTGTAGAGTTAACATTGAAACTACGCTCTTGAAACTGATGCATTTTGTTAGACAATTACATCCTGTCGAAACCAGACTGTCTAAGAAGTTACACAAACCGAATCCGATAAAAATCGAGTTCCCTTCTCCATCCATCCGCTCGGGGAAACAAATTGAAGCTTGACTTCGAAAAACACAATATTTTCATTATCCTCGATTGTACCAAACTCCGACTCCGGAGCAGCACTACAAATTGTTTGCTTCCACAAAGTAAATAACACTTAAACTGCAATATTCGAGCTGCTTCCTCTCTCGCTCCAGACACTGAAGGGTTTAATTTTTCGATGACACACACCCCCGAACGATAACGGAAACGGTTCGGAAATGCATTTCCTGGCTGCAACGCAGAACCCGAATTTATGCTTGCCCCTCCCGCGTTTGCATCTGTGTGCCCTGGGTACAGGAAGAAGACAGTATGCAAACATTAAAGTTTCTCCACTTGGTAGCGATGATTACTACCCAGGATCGATCCGAAAGAAGGTGACCATTTTTGTAACACTGTGGAAATATTCGTCGACATTCGAATGCATTTTCCCTTGAGTTTGGAGGATTCAATTATCAAACAAATTGTGAGTCTACGTGTGGGTGGGGTTGTTTACATTTTGCGTCGTATTTATGCAGCGCTGTCTGCATCAACCGACTGACTGACTTGTTTGGCTTTGACTAAATGGGACCAACTAGCGCATTACAGCGTTACTAGGCTGTGGTTTTTCCCGGTTCTAAAAGGAATGACGATGCGAGCTAGAGAATGCATTCATCCATCCAAGCTGCAACGGAGGCGAGAGTAGTTTTGCATTCAACCCTTGGCTCAACTCGAACAAGCGATTTCGAGTGCTTGGTACACATTTTCATTTTCACATTACATTTAACTTGGTTTCATCCATCCACAGGACTGGGACCGACAGCGGAGAACTCAAAGGATTCAAAGAGAAGCATTATCAGCTTACGCTAGAGACTATGAGGAATAAAGTTTGATGCATGAAACTCTAGCGGAAATTTTTATAACATTATCATTACCATGTTTTCCGGGGTAATTCGTCCTTCTCAGCTATTTTCCGTTTCTCCAAGCTCAATGCATTTGCCTAATTATAATTATTCAGCATCACATACCTGCGGAGAAAAAAGAAAAGAGAAAATAGTACAAATTAACTAATGTCGTCTAGTATGACAAATTCTATTCATATGTACGAGGGTGATTATAATTGAGCCCAGTAATTCGCACGACGCCGATAACGAGCAAATTTCGCATGTGTGGTCCCCGTTCGTACGCCTGCGGTATAATTACCATCCAGTTTACGCACCCAACCGACCATTTTTAGACCCATTCGAAACGCATATCATCTTTCTTTCTTTTTTTTTTGCAAATGCCAGTCACGTTTTCCCTTCCACGCCAGGGTAAAACCACGTGTGGCTCATTACCGTCATTTATGAAGACGCCACAGCACAGCTATAATAATAGAACAGCGCAGCCGGAAGGAGCGAAACTATCACCCCTAGCAACCCCTTGCGCAGCCGGAGTAGGCGGTCGGTGGCCCGGTTCGTGATGTGATTACGCTACGCCCCGCTCGATCACAGTTGGCAGCAGTGGAGTTAATCAAAATCCAATTCGCAACTGATCTGCTGCTGCTGCTGTTTAATACCTACACTGGACTCTCGCTTCTCGCGCTTCGCTGAACTACAACAGAGTCGGAGGAGGAAAGTTGCATCTGTTCTGCCGTGCGTGACGCCCAATATGTGCAGGAAGTTTTTCCCCCTGTTTAATAGTCGAATTTGGCCGGACCAATAAATCGTGAAACTAATTCGAGAAAGTTATAATGATTATTCATTAAATATTGCGACGTTCTTTCGGTTCATCCCCTTCTTTGTCCGAAAGATGGTTGCTTGTTACGGGCTGCCTCGCCTTCGATGGCAAGATGGATTCAGGGTGCCACTCTACTAGTAGTTAACGGATCTTGCTGTTGTTGAATATTCAGTCGGGAGCAATTATTTGTCTCTAATTTAGTTGGTTAGAATTAAATTAGCCATGCAGCATCGATAAGTAGGGTTGTGAAAAACGTTGCTAGTGATTTGTCTAGGAGATTTACGAACCAACATCAGTGACAATCTGAGTAATTTGGTTTTTAGATTCTCCGATTTCCTAAGCTTTGATAACGCGGAAATGGGTAACGGAGTTTGGGGGGCTTGAACCCTACGTAGAAAAATAAGGATAACAAGATAATAAATGAAGTAATGACTAAGAAATTTTAAAAAATGAACCCATTTGTTTCGTCCGGAAGCCTACAAGATAGTACACTCAAAAAAATATTCACTTCATAGCTACGTGAAAATATATGTGATTTTTTTCCACCCTACTTATCATGTAGATACAATAGGACTGTCATATGATCTTAACAGGAATCATACAGCTCAAGATAACGTTTCAATCCGCTTCATGCTATATTACTATCCAGTATTTTTCAATGAACCTTCACGTAACTTTGATCTGATGAGATTATGTAATTTACTACATATTTGCATGTAGGCTACACATGAATTTAATGTTGGAAATACATGAATCTCATCAAAATAATAAATGCTATTATTTCTAAATAAAAACCAACATTTATTTAACGCAAAATGCATTCTTAAGCCTAAACATAATTTTTTTTCCTGCTAATCCGTCATTAATAACACGATCAATTACGTGGATCGTGAATGGTGGCCTGGTAAAAAAATTAATGCCTATGATATCAACTAACTTAATACTACTTATTGCCTCATAGGCCAAATAGTGCTCGTGAAAAACGCCAACTTCCCAAACTTGTAATATCAGGTAAAAAGAGTTGTTCAGTGACAGTATTTCTATGATCTCATATAAAATTACATTATTGAAACAGCATTTTGCTACAAATTGCCCTGTTTTGTATTGTGTACCTTTAAACGTTATCGAACTTGACACACAGAACATGAAATCTGTATCAATGTTTACCGGTTGAATAATTTGTTTGAAATAATTACGGTATCGAACATCTGCTACGTGAAAACGAGACACTTCTTCAGTTTCAAAAAAATTATTACTTAATAAGTCGTTTGGGAATTGCAGGTAAGATTTTACGCAAAGTGTATAGCATATGTTCTTTCGAGAAGTTATTACATTAGCGTATTGTTTGAAACCTTTATGTTTTGCCTCATTCCGGAAGCACATCATGTTTCGTATTGGCCCCGAATTCGAAATTATATTTGAGTAGTGAACCAAAAAGTGATGTTTAGGTTTCAGCTCTCTTTTAAATAGTGTTAAAAACATGTCGTGATGAATGGCAATACAATGTTTCAGTTGCTGAATGTCTTCTTGCGTAAGCGAATGCTTTAAACAAAAATCGACTAACTGTATCAGATGAAGCGCGTAATTCCATACCGGATCATGCTGTGGAACATAATGCCCTACTAACAATGGAAAATAATGACAAAATATTTGCATCTCGTTGGAGGTAGTTTTTAGCGAAACAGATTTCCGTCTTTCTTTACTAATGTAAGTTTCTGTGATGTCAGGCATTCGCGTAAGCTCGTTGTCTAAAGATGTTTCTCCTACTTCTTTTCTACGAATGTTGATTTGTTTTAACGAAAAGTATCTTTTTGTGTATATGCAGTAGTCTAATATTTCTTCAAGACCATATTTGCAAATACCAGCACTAAAAAAATCGTGCATCGCATTTACACTCTTGTTTTCCGTAACGTGAAATGAGGGCAGTTTGTTAAATAGTGACCATCCTGATATGCCAGTTTCGCTATGCTTTCCTAAATTTACGTCTTCATCGTAGTCTAGTCTGCGACGAAGGCAGTCTGCATGTTCTACAGTGTCAACCTTGAGCAATTCTTTAGGTCTTCTGCAAAAACGACAGTAAAACGTGGCGTTGAAACCATTAGACAACTGAAGCATTGAATGTATGCCTGAATTATCTCCTTGTAACAGACAAAGAACAAATTTAACTAAAATTACTTCGCCGTTAATATTTAGTTCAATACCTTTTTCTTCTATTTCTGTAAGCTTATTTACTAACGCTTCAACTAATTTATTTATACCTACATCTTTTATATCTACTTTTCTGAGCATTACAGCAACAAAGATATTACTCAACCTTGCCGCATATTCTTCCGGTATCGACGGGAAATTGAAAAAGATTCCACATACTGAATGTCTATTGCTATGCGAGCTTTGAGTGTCATTTACTTCAAATTCGTCAGCATAAAGCCATATTGGAATTGTAGTGTGATTCGCATATTTTTGTTTAATTCCCTGCCATACTGAACCATTAACAAAATTTTCAATTGAAAGTGATTTTTCTAAATTTATCTGATTATTCATCACTCGTTCAAAAATATCATCGGTTTGAAAAAATGCTTTTATCTGGCTTGCAATAGGCATGAGTATTAAATAATTTTTATCATCATTCAATTCGATCTCCAAGTCTTTAATAGAAGATACTTGTTGCTTGTTACCATCAACAGTTACAATCGATGGTAATTCTAAACCTGTTGTTGAACTTAAATACTTAAACAACTTATAATCTGAATTAATTGTTTGGAAAAATGATTTCATTTTTCAGTCTGGGATGATTTATCTGTACAAAATATGTTTTGAATGCCCCGCAGAGTGGCGGATTTCTGAACAAAAGTTTGAAAAAACCTAATTTTTTTTCTAAAATGCTAGAAAATGACGTATAATGCCAATTCTTGGGTGCTGAACTCATTTCTGATGTCCGAAAATGTTGTTCCCCTAAAATTCCGTTAAACATTTTTTATTATCAGATTTATTTTTTTGTTCAGATCATGTTCAACATTGGTATACTTGTTCTTTATCGAAAAACTTTATACCCGTATTTTTTTGTTTGGTCCTTGGTGTGATCCTTTTTGAATTAAAATTGCCAAAAATCGGCAATCATTTTTCAAAAAATTGTAACTTTTGAGCCGTTTGACCGATTAAAAGATTTAATGGAAAATTTAAGGAATTTGATAGGCCTTTCAAGGAAAAATGAGAAATCGTACGTCAACTTACATTCGTTATATATTTTCCCGTTTTGCGAATTTGGGATTAACGGATTTGGAACGACGATATGCAAACCGGGACCCAAAAATTCGAAAAATACGGTTAAATTCATAAAGGCTGATGATTATCCGATCATTCCGAACTGTTTCACGAGACTGTACGGTACACAAGAGTTCTGAAAAATAACATAAATTTCCCCTCAAAATGAAACTCGTTGATCCAAAATCAGATCAAAATTGAGGGAATTAGGTAATCGAAGTTAAGCTTAAAATTGTGATTTTATAACATAAAAATCATTGAAATTTCCTGGCACAGAAACATTCAAAATGCTGCCAAAAATTGGTATGTCATCCGATTCTCATGAAACTTACATCACACATACACTGACACACACACATAGACAGACACACACAATCACACACACATACACACGCACACAGTCACACACACTCTCGCGCACACACGCACACAAACACACACGCACACACACTCACACACACACACATACACACACACACACACGCACGCACGCACATGCACACACACACAAACGCGCATGTGCGACACACGACCGCATACTCAGTTTCTAGTATGAATAATTGGAGAAGTGAACTTTTTTTGGCTTACTGTGGAACAACTGTGCAATGCCTAAGAATTGCAGTTATCATTCCGTATGCCTTATACCACCTTCTACTGTGTATTAAGCAACTATTGATACTTTGAAACTCACATTTTTACCCTGTCCACATCACCCCAAACACTGTTCATATTACCCCAATAGCTGTCCATTTTCACCCCAAACGATTTTTTTATGTCCGAAAATCATAATTTTTAGTTTCGTTCTTTTTTTTGTTCTTTTGACCTTAATATAATGGTTTTTCGTGCAGAAACATAGGAAACAGATCAATATTACTATAGTACATTACGTTTTTGGGATAGAAAAAACAGGTTACGAAATAACAGGAGTTTTCCTTAGGGGGTCCAAGTTACCCCAAACTACCCTACAGCCCTAGGATTGTATGAAATGGTAACGTGAAACTAACCACTGCAATTACAGTAATTACAGACACAATAAATTCGTTTGTTCAGTGATTGACGTATGTTAATTCTCATCCTCCCTTTAATTTTATCAGATATATATTTAATTAGCAACACTTTAAAAGATTTCGTACCCGCTGCAATGATAGACGCCGAGAAACTACAGCGCTCTGCTTCACATATACTCTACGGTACTGTTGCTTTTACCAGCATGTTTTCTTTCAAGACATCAATTTTTTTACGCTCTAACAGCAGGTTTAGAAATTGTTCAGGAAATGGGGTTGTTTCAAGCTTTTTTTTAAAAAAAACCCTTTACCTTCGAGACATCAAATTAGTCAAGGCTCATGGAAGCAATGAGCAAACATAAATTGACGGGTAGACTCTGTCAATTTTTTTTTATAATCACACAGAAAATATCACAGGGAATGGTTGGTGTTTATTCATGTCGTGCTCGCATGTGATTGGGTCATTATTCGCGTAAATTTGTCCTTGACACTTTTTATCGATTTTAATCGCGTTGCTATGAAAAAATGACAATAACTAGCGTATTACAAAATTGTTCAACAACAATAAAAATCTATCCAACAAAATATTGGCTATTGTTATCCATCATGTGATTATGCTGTTATTATCGTTTGAAATCTGACGCAACATTGGCCAGTTTAATTTCCAATTTTACAGAATGCATACCAGTATAGAGAACAAAGACGTAGTCTCACGTCAAAAATGTTTTCCGATGAAGGTCACTCGGTTATACATCGATAAATCAATGCTAATGGGATAAAACTCAAGCACATTACGATGGTACTGCTTGTTTATTTGAATTTCTTGAGGACTTGAAGAAGGCCGGCCGTTCTTGGGAAATTCGTTTTTTTTTTCAATAATTTGCCTTATATACGTGTGTGGGTCACTTCTTCGACAATTACTCCACTATAAGGGGCCATCCACATACCACGTGAACAGATTTTTAACGATTTTGACTTCATCCTCCCCCTCCGTGGACAACTGCCCATATAAATTCTACAAAAATTGTATGGACCGTGGACATTAACCAACCCCCCCAAAGCTGTCCACGTGGTATGTGGATGGCCCCTAAGGAAATTCCCAAAAATGATACTTCAGGAATGGTGACACACTAGTACAGCGGTTCTCAACCTGGGGTACGTGACAGCTTTCAGGGGGTACGCGAAAGAAAAATCAGTAATGGCCGATGAAGCAATTTTTCTTATAATATTTCATTTATTGTTCAAACTTGCTCTTGAAATATGAGCATAGTAATCAAACAAACCATAATTCAATTTCAAACCTGAATTAGACTACCACAACATGATCTACCACTACTCTCTCCCACTCTGCTAGAATATTCCAAGTCAGGGGGTATAATTGATTTGAAAAATATCGCCAAAAGGTACGCGAATAAAAAAGGTTGAGAACCGCTGCACTAGTAGACCAACATTCGCTCATACGCATAATTTTCCGCTAGGCCGACCGTTTTTAAAAAATTCGAGTTGTCTTCGATCTCGTTATGTCTCCATCGCCTCTGTTTTCTCGAATATATATCGCTTCATGTTTTTTTGTTCGCTGCTTGATATTATTCTGATCTTTTCTATCAGTTTTTGGACGTTTTAAGAATCTTTTTTGTTCCAGGAAAAATTTGCGTAACTTGGAAGCTGACTTGCATCCAGGATCTTGCGCATTTGGCCCGAGTACTCGACCTTCTGTTTATTTTGCACAGACTTCGCAGCCAACTGTTGAGTGAACAGGACAATTGTGGGGCTAGCGCTACGATCCTACTGACACTAACAGTTATCTCCCGAGCCGAGCCTCGAACCTACGACGATTGCCTTGTAAGGCCAGCATCGTACCTCGAGACCAGCAGGGAGGGATTGACATCTCCAGAGTTTTAAAGGGTGATTTTTTTGCTGTTTGGTTTTTCGTGTATTCAGATTTGACAGTTCACGCGGGAATTCTGACAGCTGTCAAAGTCTAATGTACTCATTTTGGTTTGCCATTTCACCATGAATAGACTTACGCCTGAACAACGCTTACAAATAATCGAATATATGGGCCTTAGAACAACTTGCCAAAAATCCACTTGTTTACCGAAATATTGTGTTCAGTGACGAAGCTCATTTCTGGTTAAATGGGTAGGTTAATAAGCAAAATTGCCGCATTTGGATCGAAGAGCAACCAGAGGCAATACAAGAATCGCCAATGCACCCAGAAAAATGCTCGGTTCGGTGCGGTTTACACGCTAGAGGCATCATTGGTCCGCACTTCTTCAAAGATGATCAAAATCGCAACGTTACGGTCACTGGCGCTCGCTATCGCGCGATGATTACTGATTTTTTTTGCCGGAAATGGAAGAGCTGGGTCTTGTTGACATGTGGTTTCAGCAAGACCGAGCAACGTGCCACACATCGCGCGAATCAATGGACATATTGCGGAATGAGTTCGGTGAGCAATTCATCTCACGAAATGGACCGGTGAATTGGCCGCCTAGATCATGCGATTTAACACCGCCAGATTATTTTGACGTTGGACTAGCGTCTATATAGAAGTTAGGCACCTGAATTTGAAAATCTAGTAATTCAACCAGGGAAAACCAGGGAAAAGTGGTCAGGTTTTGAGCGCTTATATATCAGTCATTTCTTTTCAGAATTTCGAGGTTTTGGCATCAACCGATCAGAAATTCTTTTACGGTTGAATTTATGTAACAAAAATAACCTATTGTTCGAGATACACTATTGAAAAATTGATAAATCACATCGATTGTCTAAATCATACCGAGCAACCAATCACCACCTCTCTTCACAAGCACAGTCGACACTAACGGATACAACCGATCTGACTTTGTAAACAGTCTCGCAGCTTTCAACCAATAGCGAGCTCGCTTTCGGTAGTTGCAACAGGTGTTTCAACACCGTTTTATAATGCTTCTTTTATCATTACCACTGAACAGATTCCAAACACCAATGGCTTGATTGATAGGAGAAATATTGCGCAAGATTGTCATATAATAATTTAAATATGTTTTCGATACTAAACTAGTTGAAAGTTGTGTTAAAAGTCGTGCACATTCAACCAATCACAAGCTCGCTTCTCCTTTGCTCGCGGATGGATTTTTGCTTTGGGCCATTTAATTCTTCTCCGAAAATTTATTATGAAATTTAATTTCAATGTTCAATATTAAATTTAAATTCAATATGAAATCTGCTCTCTGAAAAAACAGCAAATATCGACAAATTAATAAAAGTCTGCACACGGACAATAAAAATCTTCATTTTCAGATAAATTTGCATATTTGGTATCCCTGATTACTATAATACGATGGTGATACGTCACGAATTATGCACTAACGTATATAGGCACTGTATTTTTACTAGTATGAAAACACATAAAACTGGCATAACCCCTTTTGACCATGTTAAACGACAAATTTTTACTTAAGCGGGTATTACAGGAAGCAAATATTTGCTATTTTTGGTACGGATTTTATCTTGCGCAAATAAAATTCGTACCAAAAATAGCAAATATTTGCTTCGTCTAATACCTGCTTTAGACTCAAGTTTTTTAAATCTATTAAAATGGGACCATTTTGCATATACCAACATATAATATACTGTATAGTTTGTTTAGAATGCACATTACTCTTAAAATAGTATAGCGTGAAAAAAAGACAGAACAGTAATTAATGGCAGTGGATTTTTTTTTTCAAACAGCTAATTACACACAACATTGATTTTATACGAATGAATATTTCTTTGTTTTCTACTCACTTATTTTAGTTTAACGTATTTAACATTTTGTTTTCTAAATTAATGCAATGTATTAATTGAGCCAAAAATGATATCTATTTCAATACTACATGATCCCAGTTTTCCAACTACGAAATCTGGCACACAATCGGATAGTTCACATTTTGACAGTTTATACTGGTTTCCTATATTCGCTTCGCCAGAAACTGACTATTCTGACACCGTACTTATTTAAATTATATTTATAATTAAAATTTTAAATTATAATTTTGAAATAATTCAATATTATTAAATATTTTATATTATATATACTGTTCTCAGTTTCGCTGATGACAACTGAATCCTCAAACATAACAAAAGATGGGAATATAAATGAGTAATGATATTCATTAAAACACTACGACGTAATTTTAGCCATAAGAAAATTTTAATTGCCCTTTAGGGAGATATTTTTCCAACTTTTTGAATTTTTGATACCAAAATTGAATTTTTCATAAAAAATCAACCTAATATGGATTTTTCTGCTTTTTAAATGAACATTTTGGGTTTTGTCCGACTTTTGTTCGGAGACCCGCCACTGTGCGGTGGTATCAGGCAGCAGCGGCGGAGGTAGTGGGCAGCTGCATTTCTTCATTCAGTTCGGTTCCCCTTCGATCTGAGTTGGACCCCACCAGGGGTAATCCAATTCAGATATCGTTGGGTAAAAACAGCCAGAAACTGCACGAGCCAGCACCGCCACTAGGAAAGCTACCTTCATTTAGTGTGTGCGCAGTGTGCACATATAGCGTATGTGCATCTGCATAGCTATGACATTTGCGATAATAGTGATGATAGCTAACCAACCCATGTGTATTGATAGCTAGAGCTGTTGCTAGCTATAGCGTGTGTAAAGCAGGTATTAGACGAAGAAAATATTTGCTATTTTTGGTACGGATGTTATTTTGTGCAAATTCGTACCAAAAATAGCAAATGTTTGCTTCGTCTAATACCTGCTTAAGACATAGCATGTGTAGCATATTATGGCTATTGCGTGTATATCCAGCGTGTGTACGGATAGTTATAGCGTGTGTGTGGATAGCTGCTGCGTGTGTAATGATTAGTTATAGCGTTTGTATGGATAGTAATAGCACATGGTTTGATAGCTTATGCGTATGTATAGATAGTTGTATCGGATATATGGATAGGAATAGCGTGTGTATAGATAGCTTTAGCATGTGTGTATAAAAAGCTACAGCGTGTGTATAAATGGTTTTTACGTGTGTATAGATAGTTATAGAATGTGTGTGGATAACTATAGCGGGTGTTTATCGAAGATCATGATTGTTATTAAAAATATTAAAACGTCTTAACGAACACAGTTGTGAATTTGATTTTACAGCAGCGATTTTAACTTCTTCACCCGGTCTTAATTCATCGAGGAAAAATTACTGCCTATAAATGATCAACACTTATTTACTAGAAATTTCATTTAGATCAAAACAGGTTCTTTTGAGTATCATAAGTTATTGGTAAAGAGAGTTGCAAGTTTTCTCAATGAGCATTCATTAAATTTTCGTTTTTGTTTCTCGGTGCGCGGTTTTGATTTTGTTTCTCGCACTCAGAGAGGAAACAAACTTGTCGCTATCGTGAAAAATTACAAAACAATTAGAAATGCTCTAAATCACAATTGAAGAAGTTAAGATATTTTCCTGTCACTCGCCAAAACCTTGATAACTACTACCGAAAAACGTGTAATTGAGCTCTTGCTATATTTAGTTATTGAAATAAACGTATTTTTTTTTTAAATACATGAAGTTATATGCTGGGCTGGAGCTACCCTAGCATGAGTTTTATCGATTTAATGTCAAACAATTTTTAAATTCAAAATTTTCGTTTGAATCATTCTGGGCTCCAATTTCAGATAGTTTCGTTAAGTTTGCTTTGTGCTTAGATAGGAAAATTTTACCAATTCGCTCAATTAAATGATTGTCTTGGTAGTGCAGCTACGAACAAAGGTTTGATTCGAATATGTATGAAATGACAGCGAATAATTAAAAGCTATCCATTCTTTTAGTATATATTATTATTTATAACGTTTTAACGTTTCAGCATTCAGAAATGCACTGTTAGATAAAATTGCAGCAAATACTAGAGTTGCAATTCTCTCTATTATTTGTTTTAATGGAATATAAGAATACCGTAGTCCAACGTCATGCGGTCGTGTCTTGAATACCACCCTCCTACTTTTTTGTGGGGCTACGTTAAGTCTCTCGTCTATGCGGATAAACCAACAATAATTCCAGCCTTGGAAGCAAGGTTGCATATTCAATTTTGGGGTGCTTTTTTGCCGCGTGCTGATAGCTCGCCTCACAAGTACAATTTCGACAGACAATGTATGACAAATTTGTAGTCCTTAAGTAGTACTACAAGTTTGTCGAATAGTTTAATGCTCTAACTCTACTGCCTGAAGCGTGAGAGCCCATATTCAGTGCAATATTTAGTCAATATTCGCGGTGAATATTATAATATTCACCACGAATATTGGCTGATTATCGCAATGAATATGGGCTCTCACACTTTAGGCATGAGAGTTAGAGCATTGCTTTCTTTGACAAACTTGCAGCTTCACTTTAGGACTGTAAGTTTGTCGTACATCTTGTTTCAAAATTGTACCTGTAGAATGCTCGAAAAAGTGAAATAGCGAGAATAGGGCTTATCATTAACGCTGCCAAAACGAAGTACATGGTGGCTGGTAGAGAACGTGGTAGTCCAACGGAAGTTGGTGCTGAGGTGGTGTTAGATGGGGAAACTTCTGAAGTAGTCGACGAATTTATTTATCTGGGTACATTAGTGACATGTGACAACGAGGTTAGCCATGAGATAAAAAGGCGGATAGCAGTTGCAAACAGGGCCTTCTACGGATTTTGAGCCATCCGTGTAGAATTGAAACCATGAAGTGTACCAGGTGTACAAATCGGCGGACATAGTTGAGTGGATACAACACGGCAGTTCGCAGTGGGCTGAGCTTGTAGCTAGAATGCCGGAAGAACGGCCAGTGAAGACTATATTTAGCAGGAATCCTGATAGAAACCGTCGACTTCGAGGTAGGCCCCGCAATCGTTGGATGTTTACTGTCGACGAGGATGCCCGCGAAATAGGTGTTAAGGGAGATTGGAGGATAGCCGCCTAAAATCGAGTGACATGGCGACGTATTCTGGATTCGGCAATGGATTGATAATCGGTCTGTCGCCGTAACCGTTAAGTAAGTAAAGTTAGTAAATAAATACATAACTGGAAATATAATAAATAATCAGTAACGGACTATTGCACGTGAATGTCTTTCGAATTTCAGAAGACTGGTTCTAAAATACAGAAATGGTCAAAATAAATTATTGTTAAACCATCCGTAGAAACCAAATCAGATCAATAATAAAAAGGATTCAACAGTATCTAATCACACCCTATTATTTTATCCCGTCCTCGCCTCTATCATCTACACACACTGCCTTATGGAAGTTGTTTTTATAAGCAAGACGCATGAACTTAACTAAAAGCGTCCAAAAGAACAGAACAAATGGAGCGGCCAGACTTCAGCCTAAAGCAACGGAAAAATATCGCTGCAGAAAAAATAAACTAATGCAGAAATCACCTTAATCTAGCTTTGAGCGGTTTGAAAAACAAGAGTGACCTAAAAGCGGTCAAAATTGTACAAGAGTGTGTTGAAAATTGCTTTTATTAAATTTAAAAACCTAAATTAATCCACCTAGCGGTCAGACCCAGCCTTTCTCATTAAAACTTATTATTTGTAAAAATAGATTTACATGAACGCTGCAATCCAATAAATGTGTATTCACTCTTTAGGTTCTAGAAAATTGATGTTGTAATCTATACATTTAAAAATGCAGTCCGGTCTGTCTACCTGTCTGTCTGTCTGATCCATATAGGCTCGAAAACTACCGAACCGATCAACGTGAAAATTTGTATGTATGGGTTTTTGGTGCCGATAAAGGTTCCTATGATAGTTTGAGACCCCTCTCTCTTCTGGAAGGGAGAGGTCCCATACAAATGAAACATAAATTTCTGCACAACTCAAAAACAAACCAAGCAAATGAAACTGAATTTGGCATGTGGATGTTTTGAGGGGAAACAAATGTGTCCATAATAGTTGGCCGCCCCTCCCTCTTCTGGAAGGGAGTGGTTTCATACAAATGAAACACAAATTTTTGCACATCTCGAGAACTAACCAACTAAATGGAACCAAATTTGGCAGGTGAATGTTTTTAGAGGTAACAAATATGTGCTTAATGGTTTGACACCCCTTCCTTTTCTCTAAGGAAGGGGTCCCATACAAATGAAACACAAATTTCGTACAGCTCCAGAACCAATCAAGAAAATACAACCAAATTTGGTATGTGAATGTTTTTAGAGGTAAAAAATATGTCCATAATGGTTCGACGCCCCTTCCTCTTCTGGAACCACATGTTTCTGTACAAATTTCTGTACATATAGCGAACTAATCAACTAAATGGAGCAATATTTAGTAGGTGAATGTTTTTAGTGGTGACAAATATGTTTCATAATCGAGGCAACATTTTGGATTGTAAGATAGCAACATCCGGTTTCTGGAAAACAGCCAAATATGACCGATTCCCACCCAATATAATAATATCCGGATCTAGAATGATACACAGGAGCTCAAATCGACCACAGATACCATTTTGAATTCTAAGATGACGACTTCCGGATTCTGAAAAACAGCTGGAAATGACCAAATACCACCCAATATGAGTATTTCTCTACCCACTATGACGTTCAGATTCCAGAAATCGTCTGCATATGCCATTATGAAACCCAAAATGGCGACTTCCGGTTTCGGAAAAACAGCGGCACAGCGGACCAAATACTACCAAATATGAATATTTCCGGAACCGTAATGTGGCACTAGAGCCACAAATCGACTTCAGATAACATTTTGAATTGTAAGATGCCAACTTCCGGTTTCTGGTAAACGGCCTGAAATGGACGATTCCCATTAAATATGAGTACCTCCGGAACCATAAAGATGGACAGAAGCTAAAAATTGATCACAGACACAATCTTGAATTTTGAGATGGTGATTTCCGGTGTCTGGCAAACAGCCGGAAATGACCAAATACGAATGTTTTCGGAACCAGAATAACGCCCAGATGACAAAAATTGATTTCACAGGCAATTTTTAAGAATAAAACGACGACTCTCGGTTTCTGAAAAACAACCCAAAGCGACCAAATACCACCAAATATAAGTATCTCCAAAGCCAGAATATTGCAAGAAGCTAAAAATTGACCTCAGATACCATTATGAATTTTAGGATGGCATTTTCTGGTTTCTGGAAAACAACCAAAAATGACCGATTTCCATCCAACATGAGTATCTCCGGATCTAGAATGATACACAGCAGCTAAAATCGACCACAGACCCCATTTTGGACTCTAGGTTGGCGACTTCCGGGTCCTGGGAAACAGCCGAAATGATCTAACAACACCCAATATGGATATTTCTTCAACCAAAATGACGCTCAGAGGCTAGACATTATCTCAAGAACCATTTTGAAATCCAAGATGACGACTTCCGGTTTGTGAAAAACAGCCTAAAATAACCAAATACCATCCAATATGAGTATCTCTGGAACCAGAATGATGCAATGAGCTAACAATTGACCTCAGGCACCATTTCGAATTGCTAAATGGCAACTTATAGGCAACAGTCGGAAATGACCGAATAATACTCAATATGGATATATCCGTAATCGAAATGATGCATAGAAACCAAACATTGACACTGGACACCATTTTGGAGTTAGAGATGACCACTTTTAGTTTCTGGAACACAACCAAAATGGAACACATCGCAAGGAATCAATGAATTTGGAACGTTCAAATAGTACGATACCACATTAAAAATTATGTTGAGGCCACATATATCGATCAAAGCAGGTATAGTTTTAAATAGTCTTTAAATTTCTTTTCTTTCCATAACTTTTGAGCCACATATCAAATTGTTATGAAGTTTGTTATTTGTAAGTTTGAGCGATGACTCGTTCGTATGACACTTGTTATGTTCAAATAAGTCGTGTAATCTTTGAGATAATAGAATTTGAGATAATAGAATTAGTTTTATTAACAATTTAATACATAACGGTTGCTTAGTTCAACTATAATCAAATGAAATGGGAACGAATAGGGCAGCCAAACTTTGAAACCACGTGTTCAATCATAATTCATCAGTTAACCCTCAACTAGCCCGCTCATCTGATATTAATATTGATCAAATCGGTTGTGTAGTTTCTGAGATAATGAAGTTTCGTGATTTTCACAATTTTGTACTTTACAGACGAAGTTACAGTCCGATTACAGTAAAATTCAATAGGGTGTTACGAGGCAGCTAGACTTATTAGTTGACACTAATTTTGTGGAAATCGGGTCAGCCATCTCTGAGAAAAGTGAGTGAGTCCAAGTAGTCTTCGGAATATGTTCCTTTTCATAGCTGGACTTCACATTTTCAAACATAACAGGCAAAGTAATAGTCCGATTGCAAAACAAATCAATAGGGTCTTATGGGGCAACTAGACCTTCCATTTGACACTGATTTTATGCAAATCGGTCCAGCCATCTCTGAGAAACATGAGTGAGATTAAACGGTCTCTAGAACACGTTTCTTTTCATTACTTTTGAACCACATGTTCAATCTTTTTAAAATTCGAAATTTAGGGTAAATGACCCAATAGTGGAGGACCTAAGCACGAGTTATGCATGTTTAGCCATGTTTTGGCTAAGAAAAACGAATCTAGCTGGTCCATTTCACTATTTTCTGTTGAAATGGGTTCTATTTGATAATTTTGCACCTTAAAATTGTTTTTGAACCCGCTTTGAGGGTTTAAATTAATTAAAATATGTTGCACGCTTTTGTTCCAATAGTTGCGGTAGAGTTCCTATAGTTGTGAATGGGTGTTCATGTAGTTGCGGTATATAAAACATTCGTATTTTTTTTTAAGGGGGGATTTGTTAGCAGCTTAAGTATTTATGATAAATATTAGTAAATAATGAGTATGTGTGTCCAATCACAAATGGTGACTTCTCAACACTGTTAGAAATTTGTAATTTTAATTGTTAGGATTTGTTTGCTTTCGCAATTAGGACTTATCATTCGTAGGGATTTAAACCTACTTGTCAGAAAAGGGGAAGTAAACTTACAACTAACTTAATTGCTAACTTATTGGCTATAAAGAGAGCTTATCGTAGCAATTGGGGATTGCAACGATTTTTGTCGAAAATTGTTAATAATTTTATTTGACATAGCTTTTAATGGTTCAACACCAGTAAGTCTATGTAAATCGAGTGAACCAAACCAAGGAGGACGCTTCAAAATCATTTTCAGAATTTTATTCTGAATCCTTTGAAGCGTTTTCTTCCTTGTTGAACAGCAACTTGACCAGATCGGTACAGCATAAAGCAGTGCTGGTCTAAAAATTTGTTTGTAAATCAAAAGTTTGTTCTTTAAACAAAGTTAAGAATTCCTCTTAATGAGAGGATATAAACATCTCGTATATTTGATGCACTTGGCTTGTATACTCTCAATGTGCTCTTTGAAAATAAGTTTTTTATCATAAATTAGTCCCAAGTACTTAACCTTGTCGGACCAACTTAAAATAACCCCATTCATCTTGACAACGTGATTATTGTTTGGCTTGAGGAAAGAAGCCCTAGGCTTATGCGGAAAAATTATCATTTGAGTTTTAGAAGCATTGGGAGAGATTTTCCACTTTTGCAAGTAGGAAGAAAAAATATCTAAACTTTTCTGCAATCGACTGCATATGACACGAAGGCTTTTTCCTTTTACGGAAATGCTTGTGTCATCGCAGAACAATGATTTTGTGCATCCTGGAGGCAAATCAGGAAGATCTGAAGTGAATATGTTGTACAGGACTGGACCCAAGACTGAACCTTGAGGTACACCTGCTCTGACAGGAAATCTATCAGATTTTGAATTCTGATAGACAACCTGCAGAGTTCGATCAGTAAGATAATTTTTTAAAATTTTGATTAGAAAAATTGGAAAATTAAAAGTTTGCAATTTCGCAATCAAACCTTTATGCCAAACACTGTCGAATGCTTTTTCTATGTCTAAAAGAGCAGCTCCAGTGAAATAACCTTCAGATTTGTTAGCTCGTATCATATTAGTAACTCTGAGCAATTGATGAGTAGTGGAATGCCCATGGCGAAATCCAAACTGTTCATCTGCAAAAATTTAATTTTCGTTAATATGTGACATCATTCTGTTAAGAATGATTCTCTCAAACAGTTTACTTATTGAAGAAAGCAAACTGATTGGTCGATAACTTGAAACTTCAGCTGGGTTCTCATCCGGTTTTAAAATTGGAGTAATTTTTGCATTTTTCCATAATTTGGGAAAATATGCAATTTTGAAGCAGCAATTGAAAATTTTCACTAAAAATTCCATTGTGCTTTCAGGGAGATGTTTGATTAATATATGAAAGTTTCCATCGTCACCAGGTGAAACATTCGTGTTTGTGTGGTTAAATGAAGGCATTTGCCTCGCTTGAAGTGGTTTTTGATTGTTTTACTATTTATCATATTGTTTTTAATAGGTTGACAAGTCGGTTTGCAAGTAAATACAAAAATGCACGAAGTTAACTAAGAGACGGATTTTGCGCCAATTTGGTCAGATGTTGGCAAAATTCAGTGAGGGTATGTAGGTTTTATTAAAATAAAACAAATTTTGCATACTTTTTATAAAATGTCTTTAGACTAACATTTGAAAAGGGCTGAAATTGGCTGATGAGGAAGACCAATGGCGCTCATTTTGAAATATTCGGAATTTTTTTTTTCACAAATGGTGACTTCTCAACACTGGAAGTTAGAGTCTATTACCTCTGCTTCGTACCATGTTTGCGCCTACATTTTCGACGTTAGTGTTTACTAAAAGAGCGACTGAAGCTGTGAAAGGCTCGTTGAAAGAATTACAAGACCAAAAGCAGTGGGTAAGCTTCGATTAAGAGGTCATACATAAATAATATAGCATTTTAGGGGTGAGAGCGATAGCTTTTGTGGCCGATCATGTATGAAGTATCGGTAAACACACGGTGGCAGGGGAAGGTGGGGTTCAAAAATTGAACAGTAATAAGTTACATCATTTAGGTATGTCCCCTAGTACCTGCTTGTCCCTATTATATACAAGTATTCCCACATACATATGTTCTGATAAACGTAAATCAGAATTGCGAAACATACCGCAACTATAAGAGCATAGTGTATCCTGTGATCCAATAGTGGAGGAAGTAATTTATAAATAAATGAACATCTATTAACGAACTTCACCTGTGAAACAGTTTCCATAATAAACTATTATCTGGGAAAATAATTATATGAGTAATAATCGTACTAAAACCACACACATAACTTAAAACCTTCGTGGACAAAATAAGAAAATGGGTAGTGAGTGGTGCCTTCCGGGTAATTTGGATATTTTCAGTATATATTGTTGTAGTAACATATGTACTTATGTTTAATCTATCATTTCTTCAACATGTAGCATAAGCAATTCGGTTCTAATTAGTTTAAACGATGAATTTAAAAGCGATGCCGCAACTATTGGTGCTACCACAACTATTGGATCATCTACCCTAAGGGGTTTTTAGGTAGCCCGTTCATTTGGAACCAATTTTGTTCAAATTGGTTGTGTAGTTTTCGAGATAATGATGTTTCTTGATTTTTACGTTTTGACACATAACCTCGAAACTAAAAATCCGATTACAATGAAATTTAATAGTGTTTTATGGGGCAACAAGACCTTTTATTTGCAATTAATTTCATGAGAATCGGTCCAGCCATCTCTGAGAAAAGTGAGTAAGAATAAAAATCTGCACATACACACACACACACACACATACAGAAAATGCTCAGCTCGTCGAGCTGAGTCGAGTGATATATGCCATTCGGCCCTTTGGAGCACTTTTATACTTTCGGTTTTGCAAGTGATTGCTATACCTTTCTAGGAGAAAGACAAAAATTCTACTATAAAATTAATCGAATTTTACTGGAAGCACTTTGACAGCTAGGGAAAACAAACTAAAATAGAATAGGGCTCCTAGGACGGCCCGACAAGCGTAAAAATACAATAATCTCAAACATGTTTCCAATTACTAGAAGACAGAAAACCAAAAAATTACATGATCAAAGAAAAAAAGGGTGAAAATATAAATAAAGAACAATGGAAAAATGATTGTTTAAAATTCAAAAAGAATTCGCAGCAAAAAATCGCTTGCTCTCTTGAATAAAAACCTCCCCCTACCGATATTATCACTTTATTTTCAGGAAATCAATCATCGCTGTGCATCAGATTTGAGAGCATGGTCGTGGTGTCTTGCTGGATGAAAATTTTACCTAACCCCTCGTTACGCTCGCTTCACGAACGCTTGGGATTCCAATGATAATTAATAACCATCAGCGAGTCATTAGCTGATATTGATGCGCATCCGTCGTTTTTCAGGTTCATCTTCAGCCGGTATGTAAGTCAGCTTTTTTTATAGACCAAGCTCTTTATCCCCTAACAGCTAGACAGTGTGGGAGAAAGATCTATCCCTAACGTCCACTTGAGCTAAAAATGTGTAATAAGATACCGCGGATAGTGGGGAGATGCCGGCTGTATTCTTCGAAACACTGCAGCAACATCATCGAAGTCAAAAGTTTACAAGTAGGTATTTAGGCTAGAAGTTTTTGTGGGTGGGATAAAAATCCAAACAGAAGCTAATGTTTTTCTTTCGTCTCTGTTGGGTAAACTGGACCGCGCTTAATGACGATCACGAGTAAATGACTTTGTTGACTCTGGCAGGGCTGCTTTTTCGAGGGTGAAAATTACCTCTTTTTTTGGCCTCCTAATGGACGACCGGCGAAGTCGATAAAGAGGGAGGAAAAATCCTGTTACAATGGCACTCGTCCAAAGTGCGATATCTCCTCGTTTGCAATCACTACTCCGCCGCAATGCATGCAAAACCGTAGCCAGGGCGCGCTGCCAAACTTGTCAATTTTGCATACTAATGAGACAATTGAAATGCATTAATTATCTTCAGCTATTCTCTGGTTTACGATTCATGGGGGAAAAACGAACGGTTTCCATTCGCTGGTAATTATCGCGGTCCGTTTGGGCAGGCATTTAGTAAATTTTACATCCTGTTCTGCACTACGGTCAACAGTTTTGCCCCTCCCAGGGGGCCCTCGTCGGAACAGGCGTCGAACAGGAGAGCTTCTCCAAATCAAATACATTTAATATCTACTGTCATGTTACAATTCATGTAGCTGTCGGGTAGGCGTTCCACACCGAATGAATACCAAATGCAGCTGGGAACCAAAACCACGCACTGGGTCACTCGATGCGGAATGCAGAATAGATGAGTTGACAGTTGTCGGTCAGAGATGATTTTCTTCACGTAACACAGCGCTAGAAATTAAATTGGTCCATCCGTCACCGAAGCGTGGAGTTATGATATAATCATACAGGCATAATAGCTGACATTTTTCGATACCAAGAAACTAGTTTCTGAAACTAAATAAAATCTAATCCGAATGAATTTTGTATTTTCTTTTGTTTACTATCTATTTAATGGTTTACATATTTTTGCCAGAACTAAAAGGTTTCTCAATAAAAAAGATGTATCTTTTTGCAAATACCGTCCGTATTGATAAACAAGAAACGGATTTTAGATACAACATGCACGTATCACCAACAAATTCCTCAGCAGAACTCTATTACCGCTAAATGAAGAAAAGTGATAGCAATAAAAATTGTACCATAAAATTTATATCGCCGCACTCGAAAGCGACAACAGCCCCACCGTTTAGGTTTATGACGTTCGTTCGCTGTAGACTCCAATGCTAGCAGGATTCCGATTCCGGTACCCGATCGAGCACCAAGCGGGTAAAAAGGGTTTTCCCTCTAGTGCTTCAGCCTCGAACGACGAACGGCGGGTGCGCAAATGAATACATGCAACAATTTATGAGTCCACAAACAACCCTCCCTGGCTTTCAGTCTGTAGCAAGGAAAATCTTCCACTAGCAGACACCCCACAGTGCAGACATGCAGTCAGTCCCGTTTTTCATGCCACATTCCACGGTGCAAATCGCACATGTTTTCAGCGAAACTTGGCTATTG
Source organism: Wyeomyia smithii (assembly GCF_029784165.1). Classification (NCBI taxonomy): domain Eukaryota; kingdom Metazoa; phylum Arthropoda; class Insecta; order Diptera; family Culicidae; genus Wyeomyia; species Wyeomyia smithii. Next base: position 240,573,389 of record NC_073695.1, on the reverse strand, counting down.
TTTATGCGCGCCACTACCGCTGTCAACACCACCGCCGCGCGCCGTGGTGTTGCGCTCGTTGGCGGCCCGAACCTTTCACTTTCTTCTCGCGCTCAGTACGGTTTTGTTCGACCAAACCATCTGCTTGCGAGCAATCGCGTCGCGTAGGCAAACTTGGAGCAAAACCCCGTATGATTTGTTTCACTGTGCCGGCATTTTCCTCGCAGAAAATTAAATGCCTCGGAGATGCTTAAGCGTTATCCAGACATATGCCCTGCGGGGTTCTACGGTTGTTCCGGCGATGTAACAATGTGAAACACTGGGGCTTAGCTCTAATGTCAGACTATCAGCCACCCGCATAGACAAACACACGACACCCTCGTGAAGAAGACGAAGCACAAGGATAATGCACGAAAAGGATTTAAAATTGAAAAATAAATTTACATTTTATATGAGTGACTGGAGTGATTTATGATTATCCGGACTCAACTTTGCGCACACACACACCGCTGGTGTGGCAGCAGCAGATCCACACTTTAAAGCCATTAAAATCAGTCGCAGTTGATATGGAAGAAATTTCCATTAGTCATGTTCTAACCGCGAGTATTATTATTTTCTGATTTAAAGTAGATTCGGAATACTAAAACTACACTTTCTAATGACTCATCCAAAATTGATCCCATTAACCCCCGGTCGGGGTCGCATTTCGTACTTTACAGCGGCAGTTGATCGATTGGAAATAATGAACGGTTTTTTTTTATCAGTGAGGGTGGGTAGGGAGGCAATAAATAGTTTGGTCGCTGTCCAATGGGTCCTCGTCGGGTATCGATTAAACAGTCATCCATCATCGCGCACATAGCAATAATGATTGTTCATCGCCAATAAATGGTTCGCAGTGTTGCTGCATGTAATGAAACGTGAAAAATGCGGCAAGAAAAACGCGCGACCGGTTACAGTTATCTTTCTTTTTATTTTTTTTTCGCTCCACATTTAGTTCAACAGGAAGCACTAAAATGTAATGATTGCGCACTTTTCGGGACGGTCGGGACTTTGTGTTGAATTTGTTGCGGGGAAATGTTGGAGAGAACATACACTGGGGTTATCGCTGTTACTCGAGAGTTAAACATTTCGATTGGTTAGAGTCTTTCTTTGTAATGATTATATTTAGGCAGTGGCACTTGGAGTGTTTTTGAGAAATGTGCCTACTTAAATAAGTTTGGTTAGAAACTTACTTCCGAAAACGCATTGAGAAACATTTATCAGAACAGAATGATAATATGTTCTGTTCTGTAAAACCTTATTCACTCAAGGCTCGATTTGGAAGAGTCTTTGATTGGGCTTGGACTTGGGCTTGCATTTGGATTGAATTTTCATTTGATTAACTAGCTGACCCGGCAAACTTCGTCCTGCCTTAATTCCTTACGATTTGTTCAAAGTCTGCAGATGCACGATGATTCAGCCATAGGCTATAACCAAGGTCAAAAGATAAATCGCTTGAAATAATTGGTTCATCGGAATGAAAACATCCTCGACTTTTTTTTTGTTCATCTATAATTTATTTGACACGGCACAAATACAATTTAATGTTTAACGGCGCCAATTATATCTGGTAGCTTACTTTCTAAAGTATCTTAATAACTAAAAGCAAATTTTTTTTCCTCGCTGCTGACTACGAGCTGAAAATAGATGTAACTTAAAGCTAGAATATTTTGCATTAAAAACACTGGTTTACTGTATGATGGTTTTCATTGCCATAGGTAAGCACATGTTCCGCTGCTGGGCCAAGATATTACGGACTGGCATATTGGGTTGTCTCTCTCGGGCCTTGAGAGTATCGTGCGGGTCTGATTGCTGTTTCCGGATCCGGGGTCTTAACGTGTTCTTGTCGTGAGGCTGGATGCAGGCGGAAGGGGGTAGGACTAAACTGGGGCGTGGATGGATTTCAGGAAAACGTATATAAGGGACATGTAGGATAGGTCACGGCTCGCCAAGACATCACGAACAGGAACAGCCGACTGCCTACCTTCGGCCTGCAGGGAAGCTATTAATTTAGACCTGGCGTCACGGTGTACAGGGCATGACCAAACAACGTGCTCTATGTCGTGATAACCTTCACCACAGGCACAGATACCACTTTCCCCGAGCCCAACACGACGGAGATGCGCGTCAAATCTATAGTGATTGGACATAAGCCGGGACATCACGCAAATGAAATCCCGACCTACATCCAATCCCTTGAACCACGGGTTCGACGACACCTTGGGGATTATGGAATGTAACCACCTTCCCAGTTCCCCTCTGGTCCAAGCATTTTGCCAACTGATGATCGTATTCTGACGTACAAATGAGAAAAATTCATTAAAGGCAATTGGTCTTTCATAAATTCCACCGTTTGTTGCGCCCACCTTAGCCAAAGAGTCCGCTTTCTCATTTCCCGGTTTCGAGCAGTGAGAAGGGACCCAGGGAGAGTACTTAACATCTTTCATCGATCGGAGAGCCTCAATGGAACTGAGACTGTCCGTAAAGATGAAATAATGGTCCGTGGGCATTTTTTCGATAATCCCTAGGGTGTACTGAATTGCAGCCAATTCTGCGACGTAAACAGAAGCAGGATTATCAAGCTTATGGGAGATGGTTAAATTGTTATTGAAAATACCGAAGCCAGTGGACCCATCAAGAAGTGATCCGTCAGTGTAGAACACATTGTCGCAGTTGATGTTTCGATATTTATTGGAAAAAATTTGGAGATCTGCTGCACGCGTAAATGATCCGGAATTCCACGAGTTTCTTCTATCATGGATGTATCGAAAAACACAGTAGAATCAGAAGTATTTGATAAGTCGACACGATTTGGAATATTCGAAGCAGGGTTAATATTATGAGACATGTGATTGAAATACAATGTCATAAAACGGGTTTGAGAATTAAGTTCGATTAACCTTTCAAAATTTTCAATCACAGGACGGTTCAAGACCTCACATTTGATAAGAATTCGAGAAGACAGGCTCCAGAAGCGGTTAGTACTCCAGCTAAGACCTCCAAACTCATCGTATGGGTCGATTGCATGCAACCCAAGGCGATACGCAAACAACGATATTGTATTCGCTCCAGTTTGATCAAATGTGTGTTTGCTGCGGAGCGGAAGCAGAAACACCCGTATTCAATAACAGACAATATCGTTGTTTGGTCTCCTGAGTGGGCTCCCCACCATTGTCCGGTTATTGTACGAAGAAAATTCACTCTTTGTTGACATTTTTTCATCAGATACCTCACGTGACAACCCCAGGTGCCTTTAGAGTCGAACCAGACACCAAGATATTTGTGTACCAAAACCTGAGAAATCGTTTTACCCATTAATTGTGTTTGAAGCTGAGCAGGTTCATGCTTCCTAGAAAAAACTACTATCTCAGTCTTCTCCGGAGAGGATTCGATACCTAGCTGTAAAGCCCAAGCAGACAAATTGTCCAAGGTATCTTGCAATGGTCCTTGCAAATCGGCAGCTTTGGCTCCTGTAACAGAGATTACACTGTCGTCTGCAAGTTGTCTTATCGTGCATGAATTTGCCAGACATTCGTCGATGTCATTTACATAAAAGTTTTAAAGAAGGGGGCTTAAACATGAGCCCTGGGGAAGACCCATGTGGCTAATTCAAAAAGTTGCCAAATCGCCGTGCGTAAAATGCATGTGCTTTTCGGACAACAAATTGTGCAAAAAATTGTTCAAAATTGGAGAAAATCCTTGTCGGTGAAGTTTACCCGAAAGAATGTCAATAGAAACGGAATCAAAAGCCCCCTTAATGTCCAAGAGTGCAGACGCCATTTGTTCTTTGCGAGCATACGCCAGCTGAATATCTGTTGAAAGCAACGCAAGACAATCATTCGTCCCTTTGGCACGGCGGAAGCCAAATTGAGTATCTGATAGTAGACCATTTGATTCGACACAATGGTCTAAACGACGGAGTATCATTTTTTCCATCAATTTCCGGATTCAGGATAGCATTGCAATCGGCCTATAAGAGTTGTGATCAGAAGCTGGTTTCCCTGGTTTTTGGATGGCGATCACCTTCACTTGCCTCCAATCCTGCGGTACAATGTTTTGCTCCAGAAACTTATTGAACAAGTTCAACAAGCGCCTCTTGGCATTGCCGGGTAGATTCTTCAACAAGTTGAATTTGATTCTATCAAACCCAGGTGCGTTATTGTTACAGGACAGGAGGGCAACTGAAAATTCTGCCATCGTAAAAGGTGATTCTATCGCATCGTGACCCAGAGACGTATCGCGAACAAAGTTTTGCGCAGGAACAGAGTCCGGACATACTTACCTGGCAAAATCAAATATCCACCTACTTGAAGACTCCTCGCTTTCGTTGACCGTTACGCGATTCCGCATTCTTCGGGCTGTGTTCCAAAGAGTGCTCATCGATGTCTCCCTCGACGTCTCGTTCACGAACCGACGCCAATATCCGCGTTTCTTTGCTTTAGCCAGGCTTTTAAGCTTGGTATTAAGCTCCGAATACCGTATATAGTCGTCGGGTACACCTCCCTTCAGGAAGGCCAAAAACGCGTCGGATCTTTGCGTGTAGACATCGGAGCACTCTCTGTCCCATCACGGAGTTGGAGGCCGCTCTTTGATCGTTACGCCGGGATATTTCTTCGTTTGGGCTTGCAACGCGGCGTCGAGGATTAAGCCCGCGAGGAGGTTGTATTCTTCAAGTGGTGGGTGATGTTGAATCGACTCGACCGCTTTTGAAATCATTTCCTCGTATAACTTCCAATCGACATTCCGTGTGAGGTCATACGGAATGTCAATTGGTCGCATGCGAGTTGACCCGTTATTAATTAAAATAAGAATAGGCAAATGGTCGCTACCGTGAGGATCGAGGATTACCTTCCATGTGCAATCCAACCGTAGCGACGTCGAACATAAGGATAGATCCAAAGCGCTTGGGCGCGCTGGAGGTTTCGGGATACGTGTCATTTCGCCGTTGTTTAAAATAGTCATGTCGAAGTCATCGCAAAGGTTATAGATTAAAGAGGAGCGGTTATCATTGTATGAGGAACCCCAAGCCACGCCATGAGAGTTGAAGTCTCCCAAAATCAAACGTGGCGAGGGAAAAAGTTCTATTAAATCAAAGAGCAACCGTTGCCCAACCTGTGCTCTGGGAGGAATATATATTGAGGCAATACAAAGCCCTTTACCTTGTATTGTCATTTGACATGCGACAACTTCGATGCCTGGATTCGAGGGGAGGTTAATACGATAGAAAGAATAGCACTTTTTAATCCCTAAAAGTACTCCTCCATATGGGGTGTCTCGATCAAGGCGAATAATATTAAAATCATGGAAGTTGAGATCAGTATTTGAAGTAAGCCAAGTTTCACAAAGGGAAAATGCATCGCATTTGTTTCTATTTATTAAAACTTTAAATGAATCCATTTTTGGTAAAATACTCCTACAATTCCACTGTAAGACAGAGATAGAAGCCTTCGTATACGCAGATGAATTAGGCATCGAAGGATACAATCGCTGCAAGGAGGGGCCATTGGGCAGTCAACTGCTTCAAAAATGATCTAACTGTTGGGAGGAATGCTGTAAGAAAAATTTTAATTGGATCGGGTACATTGAAAGTTTCAAAAATCCAGTCCACAATGTCATCAACTGGGAGTGCAAACAACTGGGGTTTTAGATGTTCCTGGCAGTGCTGGGAGCTCCTTCTGGGACTTAAAATTTGCAAGCCCAGGAGGAGTTTGCTTCGGTTTTTCCGCAGCACTGTTTGGTTTGTTCGTACTTTTCATTACACTTTGGGAAATCTTAGGACCTTTTCGGGGAAGTTTAGGAGAGAAAATATTTTTCCTCTTCCTAGACTCCCCAGGATTGGCATAAGATGTTCCCGCTGATGAATCGTCAGAATCGGTTTCATCAGAGGACAACAGATCAAAGGGGTTCGATGTTATGGTAGAAGTGGTCACGGTCTTCTTCAGCATCTCAGCGTAAGATCGCTTTGAACGCTCCTTAAGTGACCGCTTGATTTTATCTCTGCGCTGCATGTACACCGGGCATGTGGAGAGCTCATGCTGATTTTCCCAGCAGTGAATACATTTTTCAGCATTTACACTGCAAGAATCGTCCGCATGAGTTTCTCCACACTTGCTACATCGTGCCTTATTGCAGCAGTAGGCGGCTGTGTGGCCTAGCTGCTTGCAATTGGTGCAATTCATAACACGGAGTACATACAATCGCACAGGCAGACGAACCCGATCGATCGAGACGTGGCTAGGGAGAGCAGATCCGGCAAACGTAACACGAAACGAGTCTGACGGAGTGTACACTTTTGTGCCGTTGACAAGAGACACAGACCGCAATTGCTTGCAATCTATGATCTTTACTTTTACGTCGTGACACACAGCATTTTTGAAGCAGCCAAAACCGCTTGCCAAGATACACTCGACCGACAGACTCGAATCGGTTATGACACCGTCGATCTCCACGTCTCGTGCGGGTATGTAAACGCGATACTCGCGTGTGAAAAGCTCGGAGCGAGCAATAGCGTTGGCCACGACACGGAGCTTGTTGGGTCTGACCTTGGAGATTTCGGTCACGGCCTTGTACCCCTCCGTCAGGTCTTTCGAAATCTGCAGGATGTTTAACGGTTTCGATTTCGGTCCTGCTTTTGGCCGAAAGAAAACAGTAAAGCTGCCCTGAGATCCGTCCGGGTAAAGCCTGGGGCGAGGGGGGACTGGAGAATTAACAGAGGAAGGGTTGGCAGGAGGGACAGGGTCGGAGGAGTTCGGGGATGGTGGCACGGGAGGCGAGGGATCTACATCCATCGCGCTAAATCTAGCGCACTAGCGCCGACAGAACACGTACCTCTTTACTTCTCCTTTCAGCAGGGTTGGTTGTCCGAACGGTCGAAGCTGCAGCCGTTACAGCCAGCAGCACCAATACAGCAGCTCCAAACAGCCACCAGCAGCGATCCGGGTGTGTGATCACTCAGCATAGCGACACAACTCGCTGTCAACTGTTGGCTTCTTCTTTTTCCTCCTTTGTGTCGAGATTCTCGTCCACTGCTGTAGCACAAATCACTTAGCAGCCAAATCGGCTTACGCACCAGCAAACAGCCACGATGCGAAACAGTTGCACAAAGGCGGGCGACCTTGAACCTTCACTCGACCAGGCAAACAATGCCAACACTTGCTCGCGCGTCTTTTGTTTTATATTCTATCGGAGCGATCACCAAACACATCCGATACTGATGCGTGTTCGGCACAGAATGATCCTCGACTTTTGGCTTCTGTGGTATTGGTTGGTAGGGTAGATCTGCTTGATATGGACCACTTCCTTTAGGGACCACCTTTAGGGTTCGCTTGATAACTCGAATGGCACGTGAAGGATTTCCTATTACGAAAGAACGGCTGCAGTCTACAGTTGATCCAGATCCAGAACTCTCAATGCGTAAGTCAGAGTTAGTTTCATCAGCGGCAGCTACGGTTGAAGAAGTGTATTTTTTAGACTTGGCCCAAATAAGGAAATTGTTGTGGTCCAAATAAGGAAACGGTGGCCCATTAAGGGCAACCGAAGCGATGATTTATTTATTCTATTATAAGAAAATAGAGGTATTATATAGTTGTTTTTCATGTAGAAAAGATGATAAACATGTTACTTCATGTTTATACATAATGAAATACTTAATTCAGTTTAGATATTTACACTTTTTCATGCAAAATTTGCAGCTACGCTACTAAGTGGTCCATTAAAGGCAGTTATACCCTATTCGGTTATTTTCAGCTGTTTTTCTGGCATTGGTTGATTCTGGCATGATTCCGGATATACCCATATTGGTGCTATTAGAAATGGGCAAGATCGATCTAGATTGAATCATTTGGAATCGATTGAATCGATTTTGGGCGGAAAGCTCAGTTTTTTTCCCGCCTGAAAAATAAATGTGCACAAAAAGGACTGAAGACAAGTATAGTGGTTGCATTTATTGCGTAATTCCCGCACCAAAATGGACTGCACAGTTTTAAAGTGCAACAACAAAAAAGTGTGCATCAAAGTGCTCATTGACACTTATGGATTCATCTTCGCGACGGTACTACACCGCACAGTGGTCGGAAAGGACTGAAATAAGGGCGAAATTATAACTACTTGGGGTTGCCTCCTAGATGAACGATGTATTCGAGAGTATTGATCCTGAAACTATTGGCCAACTTGTGGTAATGGCTAGGCAGTTCGAAATTTCACCGCTAGGGCGGCGCTGTCGCTAATTTCTCAAGGAAGCAACATAGAAGGATAATGTCAATGTCTTACTAAAAAATGGTCACTTGCACGTCGCACGCTCATTTTTGTTTTTGCTATTGTGAACGTTTAGCCGAAAATTGCCCAGAAAACTTTTTTGTTCATGTCTCTATGAACAAGAGGCAACATTCTAGTTTTTGAATGAACGCGGATATCGGCGAGGATACCATTTAAGGGGTTATATACCTTTTAGGTCGAGAAAAATGAGGGAAGTTTAAATTTATTTTTAAGTGCATAGCACCATTTTCATTGCATCAAAGTGGTATTTTTCTGAAAGTACAGTTTATCAACAACAAAAAAATACGTTCGATTTTGAGATATACCAATTATTACTGGAGTAATGGCCGTTTCCCCGAAACGCTATTTTTTGCAGAGGCTTGCGGTGATCCTGATAGAGGCTCAACGGGTCAACCGAAATCAAAAAACTCATATTGTTTCATTAGTTTAGAAGTGTGCCGGGTCCTTGAACGATTGCTTTTATGAGTATTCTGTTTTCAGTGCAAACGGGAACGTTTTTCCCAAAAAAGCACGTTTTGAGCGCTAAAAATTTCATTAAATTTTTTTTTTGCGGCAAAATGTAACTATATGTTTTAAAAAGCGATCGTTCAAGGACCGGCGAATTTAATAACGAAAATTAAAAAAAAAAAAAGATGAAGGAAATCGGTTCAGTAGTTTTCCCGCAATCAGGATCACGGCAAAGTAATTTTTCGGGAAACACAATTCTGAGATAATCGCGTGTAAAGTTTGGAGTTTAGCTTATGCGGCCGTGGCGAGGCGCGCTGCAAATCGCTCTAACTTTCTTCCCATCGCTCAGATCTTTATGAAAATTTGTGACAATGTTCTCAAGATGTTGTGTTTGAAGATAATGCAATAATTTTTTTTTTCGGTTTTTTGAAAACTAAAAAGGTATATAACCCCTTAAAACTCCACATAAAGTTGGAGTGCCAAGTATTTTATTATACTTATTTTGTGGAGAGATTATTTCCATGAAACAACTCTAAAAAGAATATCTGAAATTGTTGGAATACTACAGTAACGCCATATAATCTTTTCGACACTATTTTAACATTCATCACCTTTAACATTCATCACCATAAATCACCTGGGTAAACAACGTGAAAATGGGGAAGTTGTGAGTGCATAATAAGCATACTTTCTCAGCTTAGCTAATGTTGTCATACATCAACATTAAGAATTCGAACATTCTGATGATTTTTCACTTGCTTAAACCCTGCAGAAATGATTCCCGAAGAGGGCTTGCTCGATGCATTAAGTATCGTTTACAAATAAAGCCGTCGCGTATTCTCACCGTTTTTTAAATGTTTGAATGTCAATCAACATGCAGCATGCTTCATATGACGGAAGACGATGTGAGGTCCAACCTAGCTTACAAGAGCATATAGTAGAAATTGCTTTTGTACTGATTCTATTCTTTCTTCATGTACGCCAGGACGAGCAGACCACACAATGTTACAATATTCTAGTATTGACCTCACATAGGCAATACACATAGTTTTGATAGTGTACGGGTCTTGCAAATTGTAGTAGAAGCGTTTGATAAACCCTAACATGTTGTTTGCCTTGTGTATAATAGTGTTATAGTGGTCGATGAAATTAAGTTAAGAATATAAAATTATTCCTAAATTTCCTAATGCAATTACAATTTTGGGCGTTGTTAATTTTCTGCTTAAGGATATTACATTGCATTTTTTCACATTCAATTCAAGTAGGCTTTTCTTTCACCAGATGTAAAATGTGTGGATTTAATTTCGAAAAACACTGATGTCTTCTTGATTTTTTATTTCCAAAAACAGCTTCATATCGTCGGCATATATTAGAACTTTAATATTTTTGAGGATGGAGGAAATGTCGTTTACGTACAAAATAAAAAGAAGTGGTCCTAAGTGGGAGCCTTAGGGATTACCTGAAGTAACTTGAAAGGGATTTGACTTTTTTCCATTTAATTTTGTTACTTGTTGCCTGTTTGTTAAATATGATTCAAGTCACTTCAGGAGACCAAACTCAATTCCATTTTTTTTGCAGTTTAAAAAGTAGCATTGGTATGTCAAAACGATCAAATGTTTTGCTAAAGTCTGTACAGAGAGCTTCAACATGGTTCCCATTATCTATTGCATTCAATGAGTAATCTACGAATTCAAGTAAATTTGTGGATGTAGAGCGGCCTTTGAAGAAGCCGTGCTGTTTGTCTGTTATTCGATTTTTGACTTGAGCAAATATTTTTTCATTGACAATTGCCTCAAAGAATTTAGGAATGCAAGAGATAATAGCGATTCCACGATAATTACGTATGTCATATTTCCGCCCACATTTGAAAATAGGCACCAAAAATAAACTTTTCCATATATATGGGAAGACTCCAGTTTTCAACGACACATTGAACAGCCAGAACAAAGGAGATGTAAGTTCCTCCGAGAGATTTTTCAAGAGTGCTGGAAGAATTCCGCCAGGTCCAGGTCCTTTGGAAAAGTCTAAATTTCTAAGACCCAACAAAACATCCTGTACCTGAAGTTGGTTGATACCAACGTTTCTTGGATATTCTGGATAAAATGCAATATAATCGCGGTCGCGATTTTTTTCGAAAAATGTGGTATAGATTTCCTGGAAACATTTTGCAAAGAGATTACAATTTTTCTCCGAGTCATCACCAACATGTTCGTCGAGATTGATGGAAAATTGTCTGATTTCAGTTTTGTTTTGACGTAATTGAAGAAGTTCTTTGGACAAGACTTAATTTCTAGCTCAGTTTTTGCATTAAATTCTCCAAATGCACTACTGATTGCAGAGTTCACTGCTATTGTGTTTTTCGAAAATTTTATGGGTTTTTTGTTTGCGGTTTTTTCAATTTTTGATTTGCCTGTTAAACCATACTGGATGTTTAGTGTTGGCGTGGCGTCGTTTCTTCTTTAATGAAATCTCTTGAGAGATGATGTTGTACAGAATTTTGTAAAAGACGCTAACAGATGATTCGACATTTTCTGCATCTCTGAACATTTGTTGCCAATTGACACAGTTTAATTTTTTCTAGTTTGCGAGTTTGAATTCAAGAACTTCCTGATACTCGCAGTCGTTGGGTCTTTGATATTCATGTAAAAATAAGGAATATTCAATTGTTGTGTGAAACTTTTCGTTTTTCCACAGTAGGTTAAATGACTCGGTCACACAGAAATCTTCATGAATATTCGTAAAGAGTAGGTCTAAATAGCAATTTTCACGGTTTCTTACATGGTTGATCTGGTTCAAACCTGTAGAGTTCTGACAATTGCATTGTTATTTTGAGTCAGTGTATCTTTACCGAATCCATCTAGAGCGATCAGTGGCCGAATATCAACGAGTGAAAAGCGGCTGCATATGTGAGTGGCACAACTGCAGATGCTCTATGTATGTGGGAGAAGCAAGCGATCGGTGATAGAAACGAACGGACGCTCGACTGGAGCACTTGGATCTAAACCAGCATCGTAGATAGACGTGTTATTCTCAGACTACGTACGACTGAACCCAACAATTTGGCACAGTTGGTAGGATAATGGTGAGTATGATTGAAAAAATGGAAACATTTTTTTTGCCGCTCGCGATAGAAGAATTCTTGTGCTTGTGCTAGATTTTCAATGCTGTACCGATTTTTAATGTGAATTAGTTGAAAGTTTAGGGTAGAAAATAATGCCACTGCGAAAATGAAAAGTGTGCCCGACGTGAGTCGTAAGGCGTTGTGTGAAAACTAAATGAAACCGCAGTGATAAAACTACTACGCAGTTACCAAAAGCGAGTCCGATGAAAATCGAAGCGCTGTCAAAATTTGGCGGGTCCGGTGAAAACCGAAGCGCAATTAGAAAAGGCGAGGTTGATAATCATGACGCTGTGAACCGCAAGCGAGTCCGAAGGAAGTCAAGAGAAACAAAAAGTGGCGTCTATAGGAACAAAGGGAAACGAAGATAGCAAGAATAAACATGTTCAATCTGTTAAATTATTTCGGGATAGTGGAGTTAGTGTTTGTGATGTGATGTTGGTTGAAGATTAGTGTTGACCATGCAAATTGAAGTACGTCCATTTTCTATTGGGCCGAGCGATAGATTATATTCGTTCTTTATTTTCAATTTCGTGGATTTGATTGCGACGTATTCCTTCTCTGTTAAAATTTCAGATGAGTGGAGATGAAAAACACCGAATGCCTTTGGGCATTTTCAACGAGAACGTCGATTCCCAAGATTTACGCAGGGAGTGGGAAGAGTGGCATCGTGCTTTTGAGCTGTATCTGGAAATGCGGAAAATAGAGTCTCAGCATGAGAAATACGTGACAATGCTATCACTTGGAGGAAGAGGACTGCAGGGTATTTTCCACAACTTACGAAAAGTTCCGGAAGAAGTTATTCCTGTACCGGAAAGGTTTCCACTGATGCCTCCGGAAATTCCAGAATACGATAACGCAGTGAAACGGTTGGAGAAATTTTTTATCGGCAAGCGAAACGAACGTGTAGAGCTCGAAGTTTTCCGCTCTCTCACCCAAGGGAG